>NC_061122.1:92977915-93091069 GCF_002878395.1 Capsicum annuum
TTTAATAAACTTGTAAGTTGTTTAATCCTCTCTTTCACTTTCAGTTATTAAGTTGTTTAATCCTTATTTGTTTTCAAATTATACTTACGATCCGTTTTTTGAGAGACATTTAAGAATGACATAGATAAAGATATCTTATTGTCCTACCTACTGTGAGAATCTTGAACCACTATTAGCATCTGGCAAGTACCGAACACCCTAGTGAACATAACTCTGGTTAATCCATAAACTCTTGGTTACGAACACTGAAACTAGAGTGACCAACAATTATTTGTTAATCATTAAAAACCCCCCACTTTATTTTTTCGCATCATTCATTTGAATTCAACTTGTAGGTATAGTTTCAAATAGATTTAATCGCCACTCACATTGTTCCCTGTGGATTCGACCCCGACTCCAAAGTTGAGTAAATATATTGACAATGATTTCCTTTCAATAAATTGAGGTGTAAGTTGAGCGTTATCAATAGTATCAGCTAGGCCTAACATCCGTAAGTAAGTCCACAAGGCCTAACACAAGTCTTGGCCTATGGTAGGCCGGAAGAACCCACTTCTAATCCTCAATTTCCATTTTTAGGCAATTTATACCCTGAACTAGGCTAAGGTATCTAGTTTAACTTCTAGATGTCAAGTAAGCCACAACCAATCCTAAGATAAGAACATCATCTAGAAATATGGGCATTTAAGTCAAGTTTACTTAAATTAAGATTTCAAGATCACTAGACTAGCCCAAATAAGGTTAATTATACTAACCATGATTCTAAAACTTAAACCACATCCCTAAACCTAGCATCATAATGTATTGATGAGACAAATTAGTAAAATCTAGGGAGAAGGAAATAGTATTTAAAAAAGATATTAAGCATTTCAACTTACGGGCCAAAACCCTCATCTAATCCCCAAAATTCAATATTCATTACTAATTCATTTTACTAATAATCAAACCTAACATTCACATTTACATGTAATATATAACACGCATCATCTTACAAAAAAGAGTAGGCAAAAGCCTACTTCAAAGTCGAACCACAAATCCTCAATCATTCACCAAATTTTTGTCTTCATTTCACAATCGAAAGTCCCATCATACTATCAAAATTATAAACTACTCATTAATATGAGAATAATGAGAAACATATTGCACCATTTTGCTTAGGGTCCAAAAATGACACTAAAAATCCCAAGTGGATCCCACTAATGAAAATCACATTTTCGAGGTCAACCCAACCTTCACACATGATCAAGGAATCATAACCCTCAAGAAATGGGTGAAAACCAATCAAACTTTAAGATAATCAAGCTTTAAGTGATTTGGGGCTTTCTTCAAATAATCAAGAGATTGAAGTATGAGATTGAAGGATTCTTATCTAAAATCCTAAGATATTTTCAATAAAATATGTTAATCAAGATCCCAAATTATCCCAAAGACTCAATTTTGAGTTATCCCACCCTTTAAGGGTTCTTGGCTCGCTAGGATGAAGAAAAAATTCCCAAAATGTGGCCTAAGGGTCATTTTATACCCATACCACGCATAGAGATATTGCTATCACAATCCAGGGATAGCTATTGTTTTGACAAAAACTTTGGACTTTTGAAAGAGAGTCACCACTTAATTTTGAAAAGGAATTAAGAAACCTTTAGAGAGTTACTGAAAACGATTCAAAACAGGAAAACCATTTTAAGTTAGAGATTCTGAGTAAGTGGTTCTTATTAACATTTTAGGAAGGTGTTAGGAACCTAAAACGTCCTCTAACTTGCGGTTATCTCTGTTTGAAAACATTCTTTTGATTAACTTCATAAAATCAATTTGTTGGAAAAATAGTTGATTAAGGAAGAAGTTTTTGCAAAATCAGTTTTTGGCTACTTAGTTAGGGATTTAACTAGGTTCGCAAAGAGACAAGCAAACAAGTAACAAGAAAAAGGGAAAGAAGCATCAAAGTAATGATTTAGTCTTTTAAGCCCAAACCGTCGATCCTGTCTGAATTTAGTTGGGCTTTTGACCCATTTTACCTGTCCTAGTCTACTCTTCGAGCCATTGGCTCGAATCTTGCTCCACCAGTATTAGATACAACCTTGGCTTCGTGGACCGAATGAATGCATAAATAAACAACTAAATGAATAAATAAAATAAAAAAAACCAACTCAACGCTAAATAAACTAAAGAAGATGAGGCTTTTTGAGCTTCCAAATCCTAGTAACTTTGTCAATGATCTTGGGCCCACTATATGCTTCTATATTCTTACTGGAATGCCATAGAATCACTTTGGGAATTGATTCTTAAGGATATGGGACTCGTTGTCCCACTTGATAATACAATAGGAAAAAGCCCATAGTGGACTCCAATGCAAATGGACATGTGAAGAAAGAAAAGGCAAGCAATTAGAATCCGAATCATATAATTTAATACGTTTAAACGTCACTCGATAAGGCATAGTGATATGAGTAAAGAAAAAGGGACAAGATAAAATAAAATAAGTTAGAGTGATGGCAGCATAGGAAAAGAACAAGATACCACATAATTTAACACATTCTCTTTGTAATGTTACCTCCATCTTACTGTTACTTAATACAATCCAAATTACTACTTGAAAAAGGTTATAATTGTGTATTAACAATTTTTATTTTAAGAGCATGATCAAAATATAAAGTGAAACACAAAGAGAAGCCAAGATCTGATATCTCATGTTTATGAATAATTGTCAGGAAGGACTATAAGTAACAAACATCCATTATACAATCCTAATACAAATTCAAAATCACATAAACACATAAAAGAAACAGAAGTATGACTAAACTAGGAAGGAATTCAAACCTCACTTCTAAGCCCATAAAATTCCACCTCAATGCCTCAATAGTTGTTCTGATCCCCTGTCCGAGAACAGCAAAATGGGAATCGAGCTATCAACAAAATTTTCCCTACTAAGGGCTGATGTTGTCAACTTGGGAAATTCCCATTGCTCGACTAGCTTCCCAGAAAGAATGGACAAGAAAAATTTTCGCAAAAATAAACTATTTAATTTCGGAGTGCCCAACCAAATTTTCAAAACAGCCTTTCGAACCAACCTAAAAATTTCTCCTTCAATTACTTTCAAAACCTCCAAATCTTTGACCTAAACTTCAAACTAAAATACTCAGAACTTTTTCTCTCTCTCAGACCTCAAAAATTTTGAACCCTAAAAATAATGCAGAAGAAAACCCTTCCCCTTTTCGAACCTCCCTCTTTTTTCCCAAAACCCCCTCCCCTTCAGCTCAATCAATGAGCATTTTATATCCATCGAAATGAGGGTTCAATAAGGAAAAACCTTGATGAATTTAGCGTGTGACACCTCTGTTTTGGAATTTTCCCCCAACGGATTGAAAATTGTGGACCAATAAAAAAAGAAACAAACATAATACACCCCTAAACCAATGAAAATCCTCCAAATGTGTACGAAATTATACCTATTATCCCGAGAATCATGGATTTGAACCATTAGGGGGGACATCTCATTGGATTCTGGAAGCTTTGAGGGTTTTCTCGCATGAAACACATAAAGAGGCCTACGAACTGGTTGATGGGTGGATTTCGAGGTAGTAAGGTCAGGTTCGATGGGATTCGCGTTAAGGGTTGTTGATCGATGTTGCTGTTATACTTAAGGGAACAAGACATATAGGACTGGGCCGGGTCACAACATGAAATCGGGCTGGTTTGGTTAGTAGGTTAGTTGATTGTATAATTGGGTTCAAAATTGGGCTATTTAATAACCCCTATTAAATTTAATTGGGTGATTAAATAATACAAATTATACTAATTAGATTAGAATAATCATAATTGAATTTAATTAAATTAAGAATAACTCAAATTAAATTTAATCGAATTAAAATAATCCCAATTAAGAAATGGTAACTTTTGGGATTAAGATTGTATTACAATTTAAATGACTTATTTAAACTCTAACCAAATTGAATATCTATTGGTCAATTGCATTACAATTGGGCTAATTGGATCTCAATTGAGGTCATATTTAATTCATTCTCTAAATTGAATCGCAATCTGGCATGAATCAAGTAACAAATTGCCCTCGAGTTTCTTAATTTGATAAAAATCCAACAAATATTCCTCTGAATAAAATATTTCAAGAAAAAATCATATCTAAAATCAAGACTTTATCCATTTGGATTAATTTTCAAATTTAATCAATAAAAATCTAATTTTTGTCAAATGTTCATTTAAATAACAAAATTTATACATTCTCGTATATATAAGAAACACGAAAAATGTATAATCGTCAATTAAATGATAAAATTTCCTTGAATAATTATTTTAACCAGCATTTATTTGAGCAAAATAATTATTGTGATTTTATTTTAAAATTTAAGAAACTCGAAGTTAAATTGGATTGCGGAGGACAAAAATTAGGTGTCAACAAATGCCCCCTCCCTTTGAGTAGGATGGATGCAAGTAATCCTGGGCAAAGGGTGGTTGACGTTCCTAAGTTTTGTCCGACCACAAATTCATATCTAAGAGAGGTTGGTTTTTTGCACGAGTTTCATGGAGTTATGGCCTAACCTCGGTATCAGGTTCCCTACATATCTCAGGTTTCATGAGAACTCAGGCCATTTGTAGTTCATAAAACTTGATTTTAAGCATGATTTTTAAGAAAATTCACCAACTATCATGGTTTTAGAGTTTTTGCTTAAACCAAGAGGCTGGGGAATAAAGGGATTTAGGGGGAGAAGGTTGGAATACAGTCAAGTTTTCTTCATAGATTGCAGCCTACATATACCCAAGATTTTAGAGAATCGGACTGCTTGTAGTTTGACTCAATCGGTAGAAAAGATAGTCTTTTATTTCAGACGGTCTTTGGCTCAAGATGAGTGACAAGTTGATCGAGTTGCAGAAAAGATGCTTGTAACCTCTTAACCATGAATGTGGGATCCTTCACATCCATAGGCAAGAACTTACCTGGACATAATTTCTAAAACTCTAAGTATGTTGCCACCCGAATTTGAAAAAAAAAGAAAGTTACACTCGGTATGAGTTAAGAAATATCCCGGAGTTGAAGCTGAGACTTAGAATATCCCAAAATACCCACATGCCTTCTAACAAGGGTGTGTTTGGATGGTAGTGGCGATCATTCTTTAGCTCGCATCCAAAGAGTTTGACGTCCCTCTCTAGACTACATCCCATTTTACTGCTAAGAAAGAGTTCCACGTTGTGCTGCATCCTTCTTGTAGTCATCCGCACCTGTGGGTTTGATTTGAGATTTTCATCCTCTCAGATGCTCTCGACAATATCAAACAAAATTGTTAGTGCTAAACATAATTCACGAAAGAGGCATATAGTTTTTTACCATATCTCCACATGAGTTGTTGTCTAAGAAGCGAAGTCATCTTTCCATGTACCTATTTGGAATGAAATAACTGGCAACAAAAAACACTTGTTGTATAATTATGAAATTTGTCGGTTGAATGTCTACAAAGTGGGGTTGCCCTTTTAGACACCGGCGACACTTTATGCAGAATGGTCCCTGCAACCGTGTAATCTTGTGCTGGTGTGGCAACCCTTTTGGTTACCTATATCACTTGTCGTATATGTAATGATAACCTGTCCGGTTATAGCTGATGATCAATTTATAATTTTTCTTAAATTGTCAATCTTTGGATAATCTTGCGTATTATTTGATGTTGGATACGAGGAGACTTACAGATATCCTTTGAATTTCTAGCTTTTAGGTAATCCTACACATTATCCAACTTCGGATAAGAGATGGCTTACATATATCCCTCCAATCGCTAGCTTTCAGGGGTTCCTGCACATCATCCGACCTTGGATACAATATGACTTATAGATAATCTCTCAAATTGTTATTCTTTGGGTAATCCTGCACATAATCAATCTTGGATATGACGTGACTTATAGAGAACCCTTGGATGTATCAATTTGATAATCTTGCATATTCTCCGATAAGGATTTAGTTACGACTTATAGAAAACCTTTGAACTATTGATTTTTGAGCGATCTTGCACACTACCCAGTTAGGATGTTGTTGTGGCTTACAGATGACCTACAGGCTATCAACTCATAGGTGATCTTGCACACTATCCTATTTCAAATAATATGACTTATAGATGACCCTTAAATTGTCAATTTCTAGGAAATCTATATATCATTCATCCTTAGATAGCGACTTAAAGGTGTCCCTTCAAATTATGTGCTCTCGATGTATTCAGATACTGATTCATAAAATGATAAGATATCCTCGGCACCAACATTTATGTCTCACATGTCAACAGATATAAAATAATGACGATATCCTTGACGCCAGCATTGTGTCTTGCATATCAACAGATATATTGAATGCTGATGATATCCTCGATGCTAATGTTATGTCTAGCGCATCAATAGATATTGAATGATGATGATATCCTCGATGACAGCATTGTATTTTATGCTTCAATAGATATTGAATAGCATTCTTGGACAATGGTATGAAATGGCCCTCTCGGTAATGATCTGCAATGCCCCTCTTGGCAATGATATGCAATGGCCCTCTTAGCGATGATATGTAATGGACCTCTTAGAGATAATATGCAATGGCCCTCTTGGAAATGATATACAATGGCCCTCTTGGCAATGATATGCAATGGCCCTCTTGGCAATGATATGAAATGGCCCTCTTGGAATGATATGCAATATCCCTCTTGGCAATGATATGCAATGGTCCTCTTGGAAATGATATGAAATGGCCCTCTTGGCAATTTAAAACAATTTTACCTGTGTTTGTTTATCTGTGTCTTGCTTTCTACATGTACCTATACTCAAAGGTAGACGATTAGTAGACACAAAGTCGCTTTTGTTAGCGACCATTTTTTAGAAAAATTCTAAATACAATATTTGTAAAGTAGACAAGACACTTTTGTTTGTCCTCTATGATCTCAAGAAATCAGATGGACAATTCGAAAGGTCGTCAATAAATGGGTGTTGAGCCGGTTTTTGGGCTATCAAAAGTACCGTTATTAAGCTTTATATGCTCTGTCATGGCTCCCGACTTGCTTGGGGATTTTTTGAAAGAAACGCTCATTTTGTGTATCGATTCCTGCATCTACAAAAAATGAGTAGTTTGAAAGAAACTACTCCGTGTTGGCCTTCTACGATCCTTGATTTTCCCTCGCCATATTTTAGGTATTTCATCATGTTTGGACTTTCACCCCTAACTCCCTGTCCTAATTGATGTCTAGGAAATCACTAAGTAAAAGATTTATATAGATTTTTTTAAAGTACTCTTAATTTTTTAGAAAATAGTTTTGAGAACTCCTGCAAAACTTTGAAAAATCTCTGCCAGTCATGTCATGTGCTAGCTCAACGACCGTTTTTCTATTGATTTTTACAATGTTTGATGTTTAACGGAGGATTTTTAGGGATTCAACATTGTCGAGGCTCTCTACCAGAAGTTGTATCAAAGACGGAGATTCAATCTTCCTAGACTTTATCACAGGTGACGATCCTCAAATCTCAACTTCGACCTCTAGTGATGGGAATTTGAAATATATTTCAATATTTGGTGGAGATTTTGAGATGATATCATTTTGAGTGGATCTGAAGTCTTTATTTTTCTTCATTCTCTTTGTTGATTTTCTCTTGTGAATTTTTGAGATTCCTTCTCAAAAATTCTGCTCCAATTTCTATTTCCTGGGGTTATATGACCGAACCGTTGGGGCGCCTACGTATCCCATTGAAGCAGGAATCAGGTCAAACTTAGTTCAAGACTACGCTAAGGATATATAGAAAAATCTTAGTGAGTTGACCGAAGACGACATAGGCCGCCTATGTATCCCTTTCTTGGGAATTCAGGTTATCACGTAGTTCATACATAAAAGGAAAGGATAAATTTTCCTAAGAAGTTGATCGAAGCGGACATAGGCCGCCTATGTATCCCGTTCTTAGGAATTCAGGTCAAATGCAGTTCGTACATAGAGGGAAAGGATAAATTTTCCTAAGGGGTTGACCGAAGCCGACATAAGCTGCCTACGTATCCCATTCTTGGGAATTCAGGTCAAACGTAGTTCGTACATAGAGGAAAAGGTTTTCTAGGCAATTACACGTCATAAAACACATTATTACACGGCGATTATAGATAAACTAAGAACCACAAAACTAGAATGCCCTTCAAACATAGTATCTTTTCACCGCATCAGAATTGATTGGTTTGGTCCACGCTTAGCCATCCATCTCAAACAAAACCAGAGCCCCTCCAGATAGTACCTTGTAAACTATGTAGACCTTGCCAATTTGGAGCGAACTTGCCCTTGTACTCTTCTTGGTGAGGGAGTATGCGTTTGAGAACTAATTTCCTAACTTCAAATGTTTGATCTCTCACTTTCTTATTTAAAGCACGAATCATCCTGTGCTGATATAACTAACCATGATACATGGCAACCATTCTCTTTTCATCAATCAACATGAGTTTTTCACAACGAGCGCGAACCCACTCTTAGTTACTTAGTCTGGCTTCCTGAATAATCCTCTGAGAAGGTATTTCAACCTCATCAGGTATCACATCTTCATTCCCATAAACCAGTAAATAGGGAGTTTCCCTGATGGAGGTTCGAACTGTTGTATGATATCCTAGCAAAGCATAAGGTAACATCTCATACCATGATTTATCATTTTCGACCATTTTTCTCAAGATCTTCTTGATGTTCTTATTGGTAGCTTCTACAGCTCCATTCATCTGTGGATGATATGTGGTCGAGTTGCGATGCACGATTTTGAACAGATCACAAATTTCTCTCATTAAGTGACTATTCAAGTTTGCCCCATTATCAGTAATGATTGATTCCGGCACTCCAAATCGACAAATCAAGTTATTCCTAATGAAATCTGCAACCACTTTCTTAGTAAAGGATCTGTATGAAGTAGCTTTAACCCACTTAGTGAAGTGATCAATAGCAACCAAAATAAATCTATGCCCATTCGATGTCGATGATTCTATTGGTCCAATAACATCCATGCTCCAAGATACGAAAGGCCAAGGTGAATTCATTGCATAAAACTTGTGTAGAGGCATTCGAATCAAATCTCTGTGTGTCTGACATTTTGGACATCTCTGCACATACTTACTACAATCATTATCCATAGTCATTCAGAAGTAGTCGGTTCTTACGATCTTTCTGGCAAGGACAAACCCATTCATGTGGGGTCTGTAAACTCCTTCGTGTACTTCTTTAATCAATTTATTGGCTTCCGCAGTATCGACGCATCTTAAAAATTCTAAATCAGGCGTCCTCCTAAAAGAAAATTCCCCACTTGGAAAGTAGTTTTTTGCCAAATGCCGGATTGTTTTATTTTGGTTGTTGCTGGCCTCTTCAGGATATATTCTAGATTCTAAATAACTTTTAATGTCATAGTACCATGGCTTTCTATCGGGCTCCTCTTCAACACGTGCACAATGCGCAGGTTGCTCCTTCAAGCTTATTTCCAAAGGATCAATGTAACTCTGATTCGGGTGCCGAATCATGGAGGACATAGTGGCCAAAGCGTCATCAAACTAATTTTGTATCTTAGGATATGTCTGAAATCAACTTCTTTGAATTTTTCACATTATTCCTGTACCATCTCAACATAAGGAGTAATCTTGGAATTTCTTACCGCCCATTCTCCCCGTACCTATTGAATCAGCAAATCTAAATCCCCGATCACTAGCAATTCATGAACACCCATATCAAGTGCCAATTTGAGACCTAGGATGCAATATTCATATTCGGTCATGTTGTTGGTGTATGGGAAATGCAACTTAGCAGTTACCGGATAATGTTGACCCATTTTTGAGACCAACGCTACTCCGATTCCTGAACCTTTGAAGTTGATCATTCCATCAAAGAATAACCTCTATCCAGGGTAAATTTCTGCAATTTCTTCTCCCACAAATAGAATTTCCTCATCTGGGAAGTAAGTTTGAAGTGTTTCATACTTATCATCAGTTGGATTCTCTGCCAAATGATCTGCCAAAGCTTGCCCCTTGATTGCCTTTTGAGTTACATACACGATGTCAAACTTGCTCAACAACATTTGCCACTTGGCTAGCTTTCCCATGGGCATGGCCTTCTGGAATATATTCTTTAGTGGATCCATTCTCGAGATGAGGTATATCGTGTACGAATACAGATAATGCCTTAACTTTTGTGCAGCCAAAGTCAAAGCACAACATGTCCTTTCTACCAGAGTATAACGGGCTTCATATGGCGTAAAATTTTTACTCAAGTAGTAAATGGCATTCTCTTTCCTACCAGTTTCATCATGTTACTCGAGGACACATCCAAAAGTATTTTTTGAGACTTACAGGTAAAGCAATAATGGAATTTCTTCTCTTGGTCAAACCAAAACCGGCGGTGCAGACAGATATTCCTTGATGCGGTCAAAAGCCCTCTGACATTCTTCTGTCCACTCATTCAATGCATTTTTCTCCAAAATCTTGAGAATTCGCTTGCATATGACTGTCGATTGAGCGATGAACTTTATAATGTAATCCAAACAACTCATGAGACTCATAACTTCCTTCTTGGTCCCGGCGGTGGCAAGTCCTGAATTGTCTTAATTTTGGATGGGTCTAGCTCGATGTCTCTTCTGCTGACTATGAACCCCAGCAACTTCCCTGATGGAACATTAAAAGAACACTTAGCAGGAATTAACTTCAAACTGTACTTTCTTAATCTGTTGAAGAATTTCTCCAGATGAGTCAGATGATCTGACCTCTCGTGGGATTTAATAATTTCATCATCTACGTACACCTCAATCTCTTTATGAATCATATCATGGAAAATCGTTGTCATAGCCCTCAATATGTTGCACCCGCATTCTTGAGACCAAACGCATTACCCTGTAATGATAAACACCCCAGGGTGTAATAAAACCCATTTTTTATGTATCTTCCCCATCCATCAATATCTGATGATACCCGGCAAAACAATCAACGAACAACTGCATTTCATGCTTTGCAGAGTTATCGATGAGGATGTGGATGTTGGGCAATGAAAAATTATCTTTAGGACTGGCTCTATTCAAGTCTCTATAGTCAACACAAATTTGAATCTTATCGTCTTTCTTCGGCACTGGGATGATATTGGCTAGCCACGTTGGTTATTTTGTGACCCCCACAACCTTAGACTGGATTTTTTTTGTCACTTTTTCCTTGATCTTTAGACTTAAATCTGGCTTGAAGTTCCGTATTTTTTGCTTGACTGGATCAAACTTTGGATTTATCGATAAATTATGTGACACAATACTGGTGCTCAATTTTGGCATATCATCATAGGACCAAGCAAATATATCAATATATTCCCACAATAGGTGAATGAGCTCTCTCTTTTGTACTTCCTCCAGGTGGACGCTGACACTTGTTTCTTTGATTTCATCATGATATCCGAGGTTGACTATTTCAGTTTCCTCTAGGTTAGGCTTTTCTCGGTTCTTAAACTCCTCTATATCTTTAACTAATTGTTCCTCATCACCGTCCTTCCAATCATCATCATTCCCTTCATTTTGTTCGTCTAAGCTTTAACATGACATGACATTGGCAGATTTTAAGTTACTATTACTATAATGGACAAACAAACCAAGTTAGATGATAATGAGATAATAATAAAATATAAAAATAGGAATGTGTCAGGAATAATAAAAAAATTTTAAATGAATGAAGGCCTTTTCAATGAAATTTGTGAGATAATTACAAAACCATGGCTCATGACTCGTGCAAATACAAGTCCATGCCTTTTTGAATGTAGTAAAATACAAAAAGAGAGTTTTGAGATATAAAGGGTAGATTGTGGGGCCTCTTATGGATCATCACTGATTTTAAAACTATTAGTAATTGCCCTTTTATCTACCACGATGGGTGATAGGTTATGAGTGGAGTGGAGGTTTAGTTTTGTAAGGCCTCCCCCGGCGCAATCTTCTTCAACCCACCGAACTTTGGGAAATCTTCTGGTACAACATTGCATCCCTCAAACAAATATCCTATCCTATCCTCAAGAACATCATTATTCGACTCCTCCCATACAGTAAATGACTGGTACAGGAGCGAAAAGGGAATACACAAACTCTGCTCTAACTTATCCTCAACCATATCATTCTCGGCAAGCTGATATCCTAACCGATACTTAGAGGCTTTCTCTGGCATCATAACAGGCTCAATAATTCCTTGTAGATTCTTACCCAGACACTGACCAAACTCGAATCCATATCTTAACATCACCGTTGCAATCATTTTGTAGATAGAAGGCATTGGCATTTTGAGCGTCAGATCCTTCTCCACAGCATTTATAATTTCAAACGTATAGAAACTACTAACCTTTGGAACATCTTCAATCACCGGCACATAACCATTGGGACGATCTGCTTGGATTCCTTTCCTTTGGATGACTACTTCATGATCCTCCTAAATGAACTTCAATAGTTGATAAAGAGGTGATGAAATGGCCTTTGCACCATGTACCCATGGTCTTCCCAAGAGAATGTTGTAGCTTGGATGAATATCCATAACATGAAACTTAGTTTTGAACTCAGCAGGTCCCATTTGGATGTACAAATTAATTTCTCCTATGGTATCTCTCTGCCCTCCATCGAATGCTCTCACATTTATGTGGCTTTGATGAATTTTTCCCAAATCATAGCCTATTTGAACCAATGTGGATAGGGGAAAAATATTCACACCAGATCTGTTATCTATTATTACCTGATTAATCACATAATCTTGGCAAATGACAGTGACATGCAAGGCTTTGTTGTGCATCACTCTTTCAAACGGGAACTTTTCATCACTGAATGATATGGGATGATTCCCCACAATGTTTCCGATCATCGCAGCTAGGTTCTCAACACTCGTTCCTGTAGGAACAAACGCTTCATCCAAGATCGGGTGAAGTAGGGATGTTCTGCCAGCTTATATCTACATGGAGTAGTTTCTACTATCTGTTAAGTAAAACAACTCAAAGGAAGATGTGTTAGTTTCCGTATGTGATAAGTAATGCAAAATATTTTACTAGAAATAACCATATAGAGTTGTTTGAGTCATAGCCAAATTCATCCATAGGAGTATAGTGGATAAACTTTCCTTTGATCCAAATAAACATTCATAAGTACATAAGACAATTATATCACACAAAATATTATAATAATGTGTATCCTAACTAGGTGACCCTTTTTGAACCAAGGGTTTAGGCCTAACAATTTTGAAGAAAATATATGCTTTCTTAAAGTTAATCCATTATCCCCTAACTTATATAGACATGAAAAAGGGCATAAATGCCTACAAAAAATAACAAAAAAGGGATACAATCTTTAGGAAAAAAGGGAAATAACATGAAAGAAAAGAAGTTCTCGCGCAGGGGATATAGAAAAACTAGCTACCGGAGGCTCCTTCGTCTGTCTTGTCCTTCTTTCCTTTGTTCACCTCCTGTGCTATTTTATACCGATTGATGATCAGACGACTCCCGCATAACTGTGCCTTACTGTCGTAAATCATTTTTCCTATACTATCAAGTTGAGAGGCCATGCTATCATCCAAATCGATTAAACACTGCCTAACATCATCAGCCTCTTGCCTAGATCTTTTCAACTCTTCCCTAAACATACGTATTGTTAAAGCATTTTCTACATGCTTCTGTCGGTGCGTGATTTCACTTTTCTGAAATTCATCCCAAAGCCTGTAGAGTCAGATCTGATGCTCAGATTCTACATCCACGGCCCGAGTGGGCATGTTCAGCCCTGAAATTAATACACCAGCGAGGCTTTTTTTAACCACTCCTTGTAAGTGTCGCTGACTTTAGGTTCATACCCTATACGGAAAGAGACTTCTTTCCACCTTCTCCTTCTCCATCCATTTATCATATATTCTTTGAGTGGGGGTTCGCTTTCATCATATTTGGTGAAGAATCTGTGCATAGAATCGATTTGAGGCATCTCCTGCTTGATCTCGAATTGCGTAAGAACTCTGCCAGGATTGTAGGGATGGGTTCCCCTGAGACCCGAAAGCACTAGAAAAGGTTACTCGCCCCCTCGAATAACGTATTTCCCTGAATTAAGATAGTTAATGGACTATTGGACATCGTCATCTCTTAATTCTCCAAGAGTCTTAAACAAAAATTCATGAGATGCTTCCCTTTTGAACCTGTGTAAAAACAACCACATGTCATGTGATTCTAGCAGATTCCACCTTATTTTGTGGTCAAGTTGTGCCGTTCTAGGATTTTTCATCAAATGCATCATCATCCACCATTGTAATATAAGGTTGCAGCCTTGAAAGAAGCGATTCTCGGCTTGACACCTTTAGAAAGCTTGATATAGGTCGGCGACAATCATAGAAGCTAAGTTGTGGAATACCTTTTTAGGATTGTATTCCATTCCAAAGAATAGTGCATGGGTCACTGAGACAACCCTCTGATGAATTGTGCCATTTTCCCCTTGTGGGAACACCATGGTTCCAAGTAGGCCTACCACAAATGCAAAGGCTCTCGTCTCCTTCTATTTTGCTTCTGACTCATATTTATGCCTAAATTTGTAAAAAGCATTGAATCTCTTGAACCGACGATACAACTCATGAAAAGTGATATTTACTCCATCACGTTCTCCTAGCCAGGTATCTTTGTCAGTTAAAAATATCTCCTTGATCTTTTGACGATCCCACACAACCGGGACTAAAATGTTCTTATCAGGTGTCTCTCTTCTCTTAAAACATATTTCCGTACTCTCATAACAAATCAATACCTCTTCAATGGTGGGAGTCAATTCAACATCCCCAAAGCGAAATACCATATTCTGATCATCCCAAAAATTTGTTAGTACATGGATCATTTCGGGCCAAGCGTTCATCTCGATCAAAGAAGGAAGATGCCCAATGTGTGTTCTAACCATCTTTTTCTCTTCTGCACTCATGTGGTCCCACCATAGTTTCAAGAAATCATCAGTTTTAGTAACCATCTTGAACTTTTCGTGGGAATGTAGTTGAGCCATACCTACATGAAAGAAGACAAAGATAAGCCTTCCCCGGACCGCAAAGGATAATGGATTAAATTAGACAAGCATGTATTTTTTTCAACACATAAATATGTTTCATTTGTAATTGACTCAGGGTCAATAGACATGGGACAGGTTTTCTAATAGGCTCAATACCCCGCTCGGGTACTGGGTCGTCCTAGGATCATGCCTAAAATAGGGTTTTGGTTTCATTATATCCTCGGTGTCTAGAGTGGGTTTGAACACTAGTTCTTAAGCCGACAACTTGAGTTTGAAAATACGAACAACCATCAGACGACTCACGTGCTAATAAGCCGTTCGTATTTCCAACACATTATTGGAATTAAACAATAGGAGCTAGGACATCCATGAAACCCCCAAACAGTTTAAATAATGCAGGAATATGCCATGAGATGCGATAGTTTCACTTTACAGAATCGAAACATATAAAAACATAAACAGTTAATCAAAACACGAAATTAAACATTTGGTTAGAACCTAGTTAAAGATTCCCAGCAGAGTCGTCATTTCTGTTTTGACAAATATTTTGGACTTTTGAAAGAGAGTAGCCACTTAATTTTGAAAAGGAATTAAGAAACCTTTAGAGAGTTACATAAAATGATTCAAAATAAGAAAACTATTTTAAGTTAGAGATTCTGAGTAAGTGGTTGTTATTAAAGGTTTAGAAAAGAGTTAGGCACTTAAAACATCCGCTAACTTGCGGTTATCCGATCTGTTTGAAAACATTCTTTTGATTAACTTCATAAAATCAATTTGTTGGGAAAATAGTTGATTAAGGAAAAAGTTTTTGCGAAATCAATTTTTAGTGACTTAGTAAGGGATTTAACTAGGTTCACAAAGAGACAATCAAACAAGTGATAAGAAAAAGGGGAAGAAGTGGGAAAGTAATGATTTAGGCTTTTAAGCCCAAACCGTCGACCCTGTCCTAATCTAGTTGGGCCTTCGACCCATTTCACCTGTCCTAGTCTACTTTTCAAGCCTTTGGCTCGAATCTTGCTCCACCTATATTAGATACAACCTTGGCTTCGTGGCCTGAATGAATGCATAAATAAACAACTAAATGAATAAATAACATAAAAAAATCAACTTAGTGCTAAATAAACTAAAGAAGATGAGGCTTTTTTAGCTTCCAAATCCTAGTAACTTTGTCAATGATCTTAGGCCCGCTATCTAATTCTATCTTCTTACTGGAATGTTATAGAATCACTTTGGGAATTGATCCTTGAGGATAGGGGCCTCATTGGCCCACTTGATAATATGATAGAAAAGAGTCCATAGTGGACTCCAATGCAAATGGACATGTGAAGAAAGAAAAGGCAAGCAATTACAATCCGAACCATATAATTTAATAAATTTAAACATCACTCGATAAGGAATAGTGATATAAGTAAAGGAAAAGGCACAAGATAAAATAAAATAAGATAGAGTGATGGCAGCGTAGGAAAAGAACAAGATACCACATAGTTTAACATATTCTGTTTGGAATGTTACCTCCACCTTACTGTTACTTAATACAATCCAAATTACTATTTGAAAGAGGTTATAATTGTCTATTAGCAATTTTTATTTCGAGAGCATAATCAAAATATAAAGTGAAACACAAAGATAAGCGATCTTCTATCTTGTGTTTATGAATAAGTGTCAGGAAGGACTATACGTAACAAACATCCATTATACACTCCAAATACAAATTCAAAATCACATGAACACATAAAAGCAACAGAAGTATGATTGAACAAGGAAGGAATTCAAACCTCACGTCTAAGCCCATAAAATTCCACCTCAATGCCTCAATAGTTGTTCTGATCTCATATTCGGGATCAGCAAAATAGGACTGGAGCTATCAGCAAACTTGTCCCTACTGGGAGCTGATGTTGTCAACTCGGGAACTTCCCATTGCTCGACTAGCTTCCCAGAAAGAGCGGACAAGAAAAAATTTGCAAAATTAAACTCTTTAATTTTGGAGTGCCCAACCCAATTTTCGGAACAGCCTTTCGAAGCAGCCTAAAAATTTCTCCTTCAGTTTATTTCAAAACCTCCGAATCTTCGACCTAAACTTCGACCTAAAATACTCAAAACTTTTCCTCTCTCTCAGACCTCAAAAATTTCGAACCCTAAAAATGATGCAGAAGAAAACCCTTCCCCTTTTCGAACCTCCCCTTTTTTTCCCAAATCCCCCCCTCTTCAACTCAATCAATGAGCCTTTTATAGCCATCGAAATGAGGATTCAATAAGGAAAACCCTTGATGAATTTCGCGTGTGACGCCTCCATTTTGGAATCTTCCCCCAATGGATTGAAAATCGTGGACCAATAAAAAAGAAACAAACGAATTACACCCCTAAACTAATGAAAACCCTCTAAATGTGTACGAAATTGTACCTATTATCCCAAGAATCATGGTATTGAGTCGTTAGGGGGGACTTCTCATCGGATTCTGGAAGTTTCGAGGGTTTTCTCGCATGAGACACATGAGGATGGCTACAAACTGGTTGATTTCGGGTGGATTTCGAGCTGGTAAGGTCGGGTTCTTTTGGGTTGAGGGTTGTTGATCGATGCTGCTGTTATGCTTAAGGGAACAAGACATATAGGACTGGGACGGGTCACAACATGAAATTGGGCTGGTTTGGTTATTAGGTTGGTTGATTGTATAATTGGGTTCAAAATTGGGTTATTTAATAACCCCTATTAAATCTAATTGGGTTATTAAATACTCCTAATTATACTAATTAGATTAGAATAATCATAATTGAATTTAATTGGATTAAGAATAACTCAAATTAAATTTAATGGGATTAAAATAATCCCAATTAATAAATGGTAACTTTTGAGATTAAGATTGTATTATAATTTAAACGACTTATTTAAACTCTAACCAAATTGAATATCTATTGGTCAATTGCATTACAATTGGGCCAACTGGATCTCAATTGAGGTCATATTTAATTCGTTCGCTAAATTGAATCGCAATCTGGCACGAATCAAGTAACAAATTACCCTTGAGTTTCTTAATTTGATAAAAATCCAACAAATATTCCTCCGAATAAAATATTTCGAGAACAAATCATGTTTAAAATTAAAACTTTATCCATTCGGATTAATTTTCAAATTTAATCAATAAAAAATCTAATTTTGATAAAATGTTCATTTAAATAACAAAATTTATACACTCCCGTACATATAAGAAATACAAAAAATGTATAATCGTCAATTAAATGATAAAATTACCTTGAATAATTACTTTAACCAGCATTTATTTGAGCAAAATAATTATTGTAATTTTATTTTAAAATTCAAGAAACTCGAAGTTAAATTAGATTGCGTAGGGCAAAAATTAGGTGTCAACCGCTATCATGATAGGTAGATCACCATAAACCTTGTACGATCACAATAGGGCAATTATAGTGTCCCTTGTATGATCGTAATGCACCAGCACCAACAAACTTGGAAAATTTTCCATGTTTCCAACAACGCCTTAGGATTTATTCATAATTCAATTTTCTCAAATGAACTATGTAACCACACTAAATTCAACATTTCGAATGCGATGGCGATGTCAAATTTTTCATATGATCTTATTTATAACAAATGTCATCCCCACACCCATATTTCCAATTTTTTAACTTTTCAACCAATAGGTCAAAATGAGCTCGAGTGCTTTAGGACCCGAACCAAAGGTCTGCCTAGCCTAAAATAAATATCCTAGAGTTGCTGGTGCAGTCAAAATTTGTATTCTAGATCATTTTACTAAAGTGTTCACTCAGTGGCTATTTGGAACCAGCGAAGACTTTTAAACACAAAATTAGCTCTAAAAAATAAATGAACTATCCAGTAACTAACTGTTAGTCCCAGCAATCCATAAATGACTTGGAGAACCTATGGGAAAGGTCTAACAGTGAAAATTAGTGTAAACACAAAAAATGACCCGGAGGGTCATAACAATATCCACTACAAAAAAGACTTTCATCCCCAAAAGTCAACGAACAGAAAAATCTCAAAAGCTCGAAAGGATGAGGTACTGGGCCAGCATGCTCTGAGTATGACTTCCAAGATAACCTCTATGAAGAGTGAAAACTTCTAAGGGATTTTACCACAAGTATTCTTTTTTCAACTAGCTCTCTCACTTCACTTCCAAATAGTAAAAACTCAACTTTAACCATCAACTGCCCTCCAACTAAATTAAAAAAGGATGATGCACACAAATCTGAACCACAACACACTAATATCATCTTGATCCCCACATAAATTAATCCAAGGCTTACCCAAGCAAAAAGGAAATCAAGGCATGACTCATACAGCTGACTCCAAATTTAAATATAAACTTTTTTTACTAATCCATACTTGTCATCTACTCCAAACCAGGAGGAAAATCACCTGAGTCCTACTCGCATAATCTTATCATAGAGAACTCAAAGGAATGAAGCTGATTTACTGAAAGTCCTTACGGAAAATATGAGAAAAAAACTCATAAGGCACTATCTGGGCACATAAATGGAGATAACAAAGGCATACACTCTATGCCAATGCTACAACTAGTCCAGATGGCAACCAAGAATGAAACCAAGAAGATCAAAGCATAACTACTCGTAACTGAACAATCTGCTCTGGGATGTCCCATCAGCAGTGAATAAGCCAGGCGAAAACCAACTCAATCATACTACTCTCACTGAGTATATCATCAAAAATTCTCAAAGAACACTGAAGACTCGAGGTCAAAGCTGAAGAACCAAAACTGGGTTCAAGGGCTATCATTTGAGCACTTATCAATAATAATCCAACCAATGTCGAGAAGACTGAATAAGTAACCCTAGATTAGCCTCAACTAGCCTATACATGAAATCAAAACTAGGAAAAATCTTAAACTTTACAACTCCCAGCTAAAATGTCAACATCAAGGCTAAACTGCTCGGTCTCAACTGCCTAAACCAAACTTGAAGATAGGTAGGCATTAATACTCCAAATCTCCATCCCAAGGTGTTAAATCAAAAACTAAGCCAACAAATAAAATCCAAGGTCAAATACTTATATTGACCATACTATTTAAATCAGGCATATCTGTACCATATCATGCCAAGCCAAAATCAAAACATAGCTGAAGAACAAAATCACAATGAAGGATAGAAAACATAAGAAATCAACTCCATATCCATTGGAGGGCATGAATCACAAAAACATACTCAAGAAGTCCTCATGGCTACAAACCACACAAGCAATGGCAAAACTCTAGCAACTCAAGCCAAAAATTAACAAATCCAACACTCCATCTTAATAAAGAATAGAAATAGGAACATATCGTCAAAGGGAAACACTCCACCATGCCTCATTAGGCTGAACAAACTCTGCAATGGGGATTTCCTAAATCCACATAAGTATGAAAATCATCACTCAATCCATCCTGAATCATAGCATCGAATAAGAAAATTACCAACCTCAAAATCAAGGTCAAAGTCAATACCACTACCAGAAAACAAAAAAACTCAAAAGAAAAAATTCCAATTTACCAACTCAAAAAACGGTCACAGGAACTATTACTTGTCTCTAACTCTACTAGAGTGAGAAATGCATCATGGGGAAATAGAGCACCCAACTCTACACCATAACAAGAGCAAACCATCACTAGGATATGAATCCAATGAATTAGAGAGATGCATCTAAGATATCTCAAACTCAAGAATTGGCAATATAGCTAAATTGTCGACTCTAGAACCATATCAGAACCATAAAAGGTTAACTTACCTTCGACATCACAATACATTCCTGAATCAATCTAAAATAACTAACCAATAGGAAAACAATAAACCTCACCTCGCTATACAAAAAATATCATCTTATTCAGCTATATCTACTAAAGGCATCGAATAAGAATCCCAAATAAATGGAATTCTAACTATATAGCACTTGTCTATACATCTACCCAACGAGGCTTAATTACATCAAGTATTAATATCAATAATATTAATAACCTCAAACAATGATAGTAATAGCAACAATGATATCAACATCAATATAATGAATAGTCCACACCAAAATGAACATCAATAATAAGTACCACTCAAAGGGCCATAATAAGGCTAATGTGCCAAGATAAATTGAACTCGAACCCAAATGCAACACTCATAGGGAGCAAATATCAATACAGGTCTACCTCATCCACTACTAACAGAAATAAACCATAGGGGTAGCCATATAATTATAAATTAAATAATAAGGCACACAATAATCAATATAAACTCATTAAGGAATATAATCATCAATAGGTATATAGACCTCAATATACACAATTAAAAAGTTAATGCAGGAAAATAAAAACATACCAATCAAAGTGAAATCCGCAATCACATGAGTGATGGATCTAAGGAAGAATAAATCTGAATGTGTCCAAACTCGGACCGACCGACTGAATCATTAACTAAGGTGCCAAATGTACTATCTCTAACCGAAGATGCCAAAACATCATGAGAGCTGATCTAAATAAGCTGAAAGAGTCATAATACTATATCAGAGACACTCTCTAGACCAATAGATAATCTCTCTACAGTCGTAGCAAACTCCTGAAGCACCAACATGGTAAGAACACAAACTGATCCTAAATTACTATCAAACTAACACTGAGAGCACTCTCTACTACCAATGATCATCCTTTCCACAGTCATAGCCTATCTCAGGAACTCTAGGCCGATGGGGAATGCATGCTAGCTCATTCTGATCAATTAACTCATATATGGGGCATTCTCTAAGTTAGTATCCCATCACAACACAACCAAAAAAAATCTTGGAATACTTTGAGACACTGCCCCACATAATCCAGAATAGTTGCCATGGCCTGAAGACCCATACCAAAAACTCTGCAAGGTCTGATGGGGACTCTACCCGCTATAATCACTATGACTAATTTGAGAACCACTCATAGTATGAAACACTACCTACATAGAGCCAATACACTATAAGTGAAAATAAACTCTACTAGAAGGATCCTCACTCCCGAATAAACTACCAATAGAATAATACTAAGGTCATGGCCTCTGCACCTCTATAAGTCTTAATACATACTCTCTCTATGGTTCTCAGATGACCAACAACTTGAGAGAAGAAAGACCCAGCTGCTATCAATTGTTTTAGCACTAAATGGAGTGGCAATATTGACCCTCTAATAGATCTATGCACCATGCCCTGCTTAAAAGGATATAACACATGAAAATGCTTGGCCCACTTAAGAAATCCAATCTCGTACTCATAAACTAGCAAAGAACCTTGATGAACACGAATAGACCTAACTCTTTCTCTTTTAACTTATTTCATCTTTTTTTCTTTTTCTTTTTCTGCTATTTTTCTACCACACCTAGCCCTACTATCTTTTTCTCTTATTTTTCCCTTCTTTACACCCACTTTAAATTACGTACCCCTATGTTAGCCACCCTTAACTTAGGTAATTTACCTCAGTTGAGGTGCATAATGTCCAAGGAGGACTATATCCAAAATAGGTTCATTATAACACAAATAGAAAGGTAAAAGTTGAATAAGAAAAATAGGCATTCAGGCTCAAAATTAGATAAAGGGATTTAATTCACACATAAAAGGTCATGTAGGTTAAAAGTGGACTAATATCAAAAATGGCCTATGATCCTTCCTACAATCTAGGAAAAACTACCTGGGCACGTTCTAGATTTAATCACACAAAGGGAACTTGGTAGAATCTCACACATACATAGCACAGGGTCACTATCATAAGCTATTACCTATCCGGTTCATGTAACTGTTAGAAAGTGATTATCATGTCCCTAATCCTAATGCCATAACAAGATTCACAATAGTCACATATATTTATATATAACACAATTAAAAAATAAGCTATTGAAGGGGTATAATTTTCAACACATTGTATCAGCTGCTTTAGTTACTTATTTTTCTCCTAGTGAAATTATACAATACAAAACAAAACATAATACGCCTTAACATGTCGGCTCTATAAGGAACAAGACTCTGGGAAAAGAGGCACGGCAACAAAAAACCCAAGAGGACATCAAGCAGCCTCACTCCCAACTTAAAATCGTGCATTGTCCCTAATGCATTAAACATCAACAAAATAAGAGAGTAAGGAACATACCTGTGGCACCATAGGTGCAAAGATCTGATGTTAGTCACACAAATACAAATACAAATAACAAAATACCTTTGGCTGCCTTCCAAGCCTGATTTTATGTTGCAGCATGATGGGGTAATATTTGTTACTCAGACTTCACCAAAAATCCTATGGGTACCTTGATTACCCAAACTTTATCAAGGTAGCCCAAGAGTTGGCCTTCAAATTTCTCTTCCCACTTTGAACTTATGAACTGCACCCCTAATTGTTTTTCAGATTTCTCATTACGCTTATGGAGCAGAGGTAAAAAAATAAAGTCCCCAAGAAATAGATGTGGCATGTTATACCTCTTAGCTCTTACATGAGGAATGTAGTTTTTTTATTCTGAGTAAGAAAATTCAAAAATATAGACATATGTTTCCTCCTTCTTGAATTCTACTTTAGGATTGAATGAATCGATCAAGATCGGACTATCAAAACTTAATGTGGAAAAATTCTTAGAATGAGGTCAAATATGCCCCAATTTATTACTTGTGGTCTTCTTTACATCCCCACATAACTCTTGTATGCTCTCCTTAAGTGTGATGCTATCCATAGGAGTATGAGCAATTTTTATTCGTCCAATTTTAGCTCTTCAAGTTGGCTTCTCAAAATTCTTTTAGTCTCACACCACCCATAACTAATTTGTTGGGCGTTACACGCGACAACCTTTGCATTTAGCTCCAATCATAAGTGACATGGCCCAAACCAGAGCCTTGTCATGTCGAGCATCTCAAGTCCAACCAGGACTGGAGACTACCCCCAATATCCAACAATAACCGCCCTGCACCTATGTCGAATGAACTCTAAACATATAATAAGATAAAACAATAATAGTTTAAAAATATTAACTAATGTCTATAATCAAAATCCAACAACCTCAACCAATTTCCAACTGGTGTAAACCCCAATACTAATACCAATACCAAGGATGACACTAATACCAATACCACCCATGACCAAAGTTGTCTGACGAAAGCCTCCAACCAGAATCAAATAATATCTAGTCGGAATATGCCCCCAACCATAGCCAAAACCAAAATCCAAGAAACAAAAATAATAAAAAAAAATTCCATAGCGTGAAATAGAGTCTTCTGGAGTATGAAATCGCACCACTACAATCTGACTCAAAGTTGTACCAAATCCAAGTCACTAAGCATGAGAATGGTAGTATTGCTCGTTCCTACATTGCACGGGGATACAGTGCCCGAAGACGATTAGTAGAGTAGATACAAGCATGTACTCAAGGATAAGATAAAATAATTCCAATAATTCAAAATCAAAGTAAATAACCATACGCAATCATACAAATACATATATACTATGTCGGGATAGGAAACTGGGTTTAGCATGCATTTAAAATCTTTACCTGGGTTGTATAGCGTTATCATCCTAAAACCACCCACAGGCTATATGGGTTCAGCCCCCTACTTAAAAGGCCCTATTTGTTAGTCGCACAACCATAGAAAAGAACCTGAGATAACTAGAACATCTCCCAAAATAAAAAGTATGGCATTATACACACGGTCA
Source organism: Capsicum annuum (assembly GCF_002878395.1). Lineage (NCBI taxonomy): Eukaryota > Viridiplantae > Streptophyta > Magnoliopsida > Solanales > Solanaceae > Capsicum > Capsicum annuum. The sequence goes on from NC_061122.1 coordinate 93,002,575, forward strand.
CCATGACCAAACCTCACATCGGCAAACATGAGTTTCCAGTATTGGTAACCCGAGGACCTTCACTTTCCATGGATTTGATACACACACAAAAAAACACACCTTAATCCCATATTGAAACCATTTACACATTCCAACCATTTACCAAGGAGTCTTTTAAATTAGGCATTAAGCATTGGTATCGTCATACAAAAACTAGACCTAGCAAGTCTATCCATTTATGCCATACTAAAGTCATTAAACTAATTTGACTCCAAAGTTTCCAATTAAACAAATAACATGGCCACTAATGCCTTTCCAAGCCATTTAAAACCAACCAAACCAATTTAAGTCCCATTACCTTTTATGCAATGCAAACATACTATGTGACGAAATCATACTCATTGGCATTTAAACTTACAGGTTGAGGGCATATAAATTTCAAAACCATAACAAAGTAATTTAGGGAATCCATAATACCCAAAAATCCATTTACCATTAACATTCTTCCCAAAATATGATAATCATACTAATAGCATGAAAGAAAACATAATTAAACTATGAGAAACATTATTTAACCATGAACATCCAAAACCTCCAAAATTTATTGCAAAACCATAATAATACCATGAAAGCCATACATTAAAACATATGCTATTTTTAAAATAACAATGATGGAGGAGTAACATTCCTTAGACACTATGAAAGACAGACAGAATCACTCTTGAAAGTCCCTAATTGATTGTCTTGAAGAAACCCTAGCCTCTTGCTTGAGAGATTGTTTGAGAGAGATATTAAGTGTGTTTGATTGAGAATAATAGGTTATTAAAGTCTCAAAAGGTATTTTATGTCGTGGTATCAAAAGGAGTTACAAGGGTGAAATGTCCAGAATACCCCTAACTTAAAACTGTAAAAAAGCCGCAGGTGGTTAGGAGTCGACCCTGTAACTCGTGACCACAACATACGAATCGTATCATTGAGTCATCCCTAAGAAAATGCGTTGGACACACATATACCATCTACTATATGACTCCCTGACCTCCACTCATGACCAGACCATACAACTCATCCATCCGGTCTTACCCAAGATTAAAACCACAAGAATTGAAACTAGACAACAAATCACTTCACATAACGACTCATAACATATCCTCAAGGCTCTTAGTGAGCCACTCATACTCAGAGCCAAGTCAAGTTACTAAGTTTCTGATTAAGTGAAGAATCACCCTAACGACTCATTACCACACCTAATAACCCGCACCACCAAAAGTACCCATAATAAAAACCCAACCACCAATCACTGGACACCTTACGAGTTAGGTCACCTGACCCTTACCCATATCATATGACTGTATGATGAGGCGTTACAAGACCAGTGAGGTAAAAGCTTAGGAAATTTCCAAGGGCCGAAACCCAGGGTGTTTTAGTTCTCTTCTACTTGGATAATTCATCCTTGAATGATAGGACAAGGCAGTACAAGCATGATTTGGTTTACACACTCCCTTACTCTTACCTTTAACTAAGTTAGAAAACAAAGATTCCAAGAAAAACAATCTTTCCCTTAACTAAGTTAGAAAACAAAGATGTTAAGAACAATACATACCTTATGCACTAATTTCTATAGTGGAAAATAGGAATGGATATTAGGATATCATGTCCTCTTTAGCTTCCCAAGTAGCCTCTTTGACCTTATGGTTTCTCTATAGAATTTTTACCGGGGCCATATTCTTGGTCCGCAACCGAAAAACTTGCCGATCCAAGATCTCTACCGGGAGCTCCTCATAAGATAGGGAATTTGAAATACCAATATCCTTGATAGGTACAATTTGTGATGGATCACCCATAAACTTTCTCAACATAGAAACAAGGAATACCGGGTGAATGGAGCTCAAACTAGAAGGCAAATCCCTCTCTTATTCAATATTACCAACCCTTCTCAAAATCAAGTATGGACCAATATAATTGGGACTAAGATTCTCCTTATTCCCAAAATGCATTACTCCCTTCATTGGAAATACCTTCAAGAACACCCTATCCCCAACCTCAAACTCCAACTTCCTATGCCTCACATCTGCATAGGACTTTTGGCGACTTTGTGTAACCTTAAGTTTATCTTGAATCATCTTCACCTTCTCTATGGCTTGGTGAACTAAATTTGGGCCAAAAATCTCTACCTCACCAACCTCAATCCACCCAATAGGAGATCTACACGCACTACCATACAATGCCTCAAATAAAGTCATTCCAATGCTGGAGTGGTAGCTATTATTATAGGCAAACTCCATAAGAAGAAAATTCTCAACCCAACTGCCACCATAGTCAATCACACAAGCCCGAAGCATATCCTTTAATGTTTGGATAATCCTTTTTGCTTGCCCATCAGACTATGGGTGAAAATCTATACTAGACTCACCTTTGTCCCCAAATTTTTTTTAAATAACCGCCAAAAGTTAGATTAAAATTGTGGACCGCGATCTGAGATGATAAAAATAGGCACCCCATGCAACTTCACAATCTCTTGGAGGTACAAGCTTGAATAATCCTTAACTGAGAAATTAGTCCTCACTGATAAGAAATAATCAGACTTTGTCATCCTATCCAGGCTGACCTAAATAGAATCGGACTGATTCTGAGACCGAGCAAGACCAATAACAAAATCCATGTTGATTACTTCCCACTTCCACACAGGCAACTCAATCTCTTGATACAATCCTCGGGGCCTCATGTGCTCAACTTTCACTTCTTGGCACACCATGCACTTAGACAAAAAGCTAGTTATATCCTGCTTTATATTGTTCCACAATACATCTCCTTAAGGTCATGATACAATTTTGTCGAAAAAGGATGAACAATATAACGTGACTCATGTGCCTCGGCCAAGACCCTCTCTTATAAAATTTATATAATAGGAACATATAACCTCTTTTGGTACCATAAGGTACCGTCACTACTAATCTCGAAGGCCATCACCTTCTGCCCACCTACACCACCCTTGATCCTCATCAAACAGGATCTAACACTTACTTCTCCTTTATTTTCACACCAAGAGACTACTGTGGCACCTTCTGTACAAACACATCACTGTCCTCAGAGTCCAAGAGGCGAACTCTAAGGTTACCCAAATGGTGAATATTCTTTACCAACTCCCGCTTCTACTTTTCCCCATATGTAATACTCCCCATGGACAACCTGCTAAGAGCATCAGCAACCACTTTATCTTTATCTGGGTAGTAGTGAAGACTTTTGTCATAATCCTTGGGCAGCTCAGGTCACCTTCTCTACCCGAGGTTCACCTCTTCTTGAGTAAACACATATTGTAGGCTCTTATGAAATGAAAAGATATCTACATGCACTCCATACAAATAGTAATGCCAGATTTTCAATGCGAACACCACATCCAAAAGCTCCAAGTCATGAGTCAAATAATTTTTCTCATACCCCTTCAACTATCTAGAGGCATAAGCTATCACAATGTCGTGCTGCATCAAGACGCAACTAAGCCCTACATGGGACATATCAAAATATACGATAAATTCATCCATGCCTTCGAGCAAAGTCAATACCGAAGCTGAAGTTAGCTTATCCTTTAGCTTCCCAAAAATACCCTCACAAATATCCAACCATAAGAACTTCACCTTTTTTTGAGTTAACTTAATCAATGGGGCAACAATAGAAGAAAAATTTTCCACAAGCCTTTTGTAGTAACCGGCTAAACCCAAGAAGCTTCGAATATCGGTTGGATTCGTGGGTCTAGGCCACTTCTTCACAACTACAACTTTCTGTGGATCCACCATGATCCTTTCACTAGAAATGACATGATCCAAAAAAGTGACAACATTCAACCAGAATTAATATTTGGAAAACTTGGCATACAACTACTACTCTTTTAGGGTCTGCACCAAAATGCGAAGGTGATCGACATGATTCACCTCAGTCATATAGTATACCAAAATATCATCTATGAATATAATAATAAAAAATCTAAAAACTAATGGATGACCCTATTTTTCAAATCCATGAATGCCGTTGGGGCATTGGTCAACCCAAAAGACATAACCAGAAACTTAAAATACCTATATCGAGTATGAAAGGTAGTCTTAGGAATAAACACCGCCTTAATCCTTAATGATGAAACTCAGATCAAAGATTAAGCTTAGAGAATAACTTAGAACTCTGTAACTGATCAAACAAGTTATCTATCCTAGGAAAAGGATATTTATTTTTTATTGTCACCTTATTAAACTATCAGTAATCAATACCCATCCAAAGGGAACCATCTTTCTTTTGCATAAACAAAATAGTTGCACCCTATGGGGAGACACTAGGTAGGATGAAACCCTTATCAAAAAGATCCTTTAGTTGCTCCTTGAGCTCTTTCAACTTAGTTGGAGCCATTCTATATGGAGGAATAGAAATTGGATGAGTTTCTAGAACAATATCAATCCCAAACAAAGTCTCCTTATCAGGGGGACACCAGGAAGGTCACCAGGGAAGACCTAAGGAAATTCATTCACCACCGGAATAGAATACAAAAAAGGTACTATCTTAGTTAAAATCTTTAACCTGGACCAGATGATAGAGACAGCCCTTGGATATTAATAACTGAGCTGTAAGATATGATATGAACTTCCCCTTAGTAGCTAGGGAACAACCCTCCTACTCAATAACCGACTAATTAGGGAACTTAAAGATGACCTTATGGGTCCGACAGTCTAAAGATACATAGAATGAGTGCAACTAATCCATCACCAATATGACATCGAAATCAACTATGTCTAATTCAAAAAGATGCACTAAAGTTTCTCAACCACCCACAGATAGCACACAACCTCTATAGTCTCTTCTAGCCACAACAGAGTTACCCATAAAGGTAGAAATAGAAAAAAGGTCTAAAACACACTCTTGACCAAAACTAAAATGCACAGCCATAAATGGGGTCACATAAAAGAGAGTGGGCCCTAGATCAAGTATACAGTACACATCATGGGAAAAGAGTTTCAACATACTAGTCACGATATTGGGAGATGCCTCAAACTCCTAGAAATTAGTAAGAGTATGTAGATGATTCTGACCAGTGTCAAAACTAGATAGTGCACCCTGTAGTGCCGGAGCTGATGAAGAGGCAACTAGAACCTTGTTTTCCCTCGAAGTATCCTTAGCCACTAGATAGATTTTAACTATATGCCCTGGCTGACTACAGTTGAAGCACTTGCCCTTTTTTTTATCATAGTAACATCGATACAACCAACCACAGAATCTGCAGGAAGGATATGATAGAGCTCACTGGGCATGCTAGCTTGAGATTGAGCACCCTATGCCCTATAGTTCTTACAACCATAAAAATATGTCACCTGATGGCTTTGAGTAGGGAGCACTAGTCATCGAATAAGACCCAAAATTTCCCTACTTCTTCTTAGGCCACTTCCCACCATCTCCACCATTCTACTATTAGCAACTACCCTGCTTAGAAAATTTAAACTTCTTGATCTACCTCTCTCCTATTTCAACCTACTTTTTCTTATTTTCTTCTACCTAATGAATGTACACAACCAACCCAAAGATATCCATGTCCTTGTTGAAAAAGGTAGCCTTACTCTCTAAAATCAATTCTTAGGACAACCTAAAAGAGAACTTTCTCACTCTAGCCCTCATGCTAGAAACTAACTTTGAAGCATACTGAGATAACTAGTGAAACATCAAGGCATACTCCTTAACTAACGTCATACTTTACTTCAGATTAACAAACTCTTTCATCTTTGCTACCCTCAACTCTTGAGGAAAGAAGTAGTCCAGAAAAGTGTTAAAAAAATCCTCCTACAGGGCTGATTCAGCATCACCACCCCTTGACTGATCCCATTTCTTATACCACTGGTAGTCACATCTTTCAATAGATAGGTGAAAAAATCCACACCCTCTACATTTGTGGATGCATAACATGGAAGATCTTTTTTATCTCATCCAGAAAACCTTGGGGTCCTTATATACCATAACACCAATAAAGATTGGAGGATTTAACCTTATGAACTGGCCAACCCTTGTGGCCTAAAAAATGGATTAATAAAAGTACTGTGCTCATCTTGAGAAGCTACCAATTATGCCAACATATGAATAGACTGATAAAACTCAACATTTTTCACATCAGCCTGAGGGGCACGAAGAGGACAAGAGGAAACTGATAGAACTCCTAGAGGGAAATCAAGAACTGAACATTTAGACCAAGTCTAGACCCCATAAGTAGAATGGGTCCTATCAACATTGTCCTTAAGTAGGACAGAAGAGTTTTTGTGATAATCAGATCTTCAAGGAGGCATGATCTAAAAAGCAAACAAATGGGAATTATAGAAGATGTCAGGACAATAAACTCAACAGCTTGAAAAGAGAACACAAGAAAGAGAAACATTCCTAAATGTATTGGCATCTCTCCCTTATAAGTGTGAAGTACTTCACATACTTAAAAGAGACTCTACTCAACACGGCTTTGTTGGATGCCTAATTGACATGAACTTAGGGATATGATACCAATCTGACCTGACCCAAACTAGGGCCTAGTCATGTCGAGCATCTCAAGTCCAACAATAATCGAAGACCACCCCTAATACCTAACCATAACTACCCTACACCCTATGTCGGGTGAACTCTAAACATAAAAAAAGATTAAACAATAATAGTTTAAAAAAATTAATTAAAGTCTATAATAAAAATCCAACAACCTTAACCAATTATCCAACTAGTTTCAACCCTAATGCTAATACCAATACCAAGAATGACACCAATACCGACATCGCCCATGCCCATAGTAGTCTGGCAAAAGCCTCTAACCAAAATCAAATAATACTTGATCGAGACATGCCCCTAACCATAGCTAAAACAAAAATCCAAGAAACAAAATAATGAAAAGAAGTCCATAGCATGAAATAGAGTCTTTCATAAATTGGGAACTCACCACTTCAATCTGACTCAAAGTTATTCCGGAATCTAAGTCACTGAGGAGAAGGAATGGTAGTATAGCCGATTCTTGCATCGTGTGGGGATACAGCCCCCGAAGATGATTAGGGGAGTGAATGCTAACATGTACTTAGGGATAAGATAAAATAATTCCAGTAATTCAAAGCCAAAGTAAATAACCATATAAAATCACATATATACATATATACCACGCCAGGATAGGGAACTAGATTTAGCATGCATTTAAACCCTTTACCTAGGCTGTGTAGCTTTGCTGTCCTAAAACCACCCATGGGATATATGGGTTCAGCTCCCTTACTGAAAGGGCCCCAGTGCGCATTAGACATACGATTGGAGGAAAGAACCTGAGATGACTATACATCTCCCAAAATATAAAGTGTGACATTATTTACACAATCACCATGACCAAACCTCACATCGACAAATGTAAGTTTCCACTATTAGTATCCCTGACATATCTACCTTCCATGGTTTTGTCATAACTCACCCTTTAAGCCCATATTAAAACCATTTATATATTCAAACCATTTATCAAGGAATTTTTTAAATTAGGCATTAACCATAGGTATCGTCATACCAAAACTAGAGCTTGCCAGTCTATCAATTTATGCCATACTAGATCCATTAAACCAATTTGACTCCAAAGTTTCCAGTTAAACCTATACCATGGCCACCAATACCTTTATAATCCATTTAAAACCAAACAAACCAATTTAAGTTCTATTACATTTTATACAATGCAAAGATTTAAAGAATAGTCAAACTATGTGACAAAATCATTCTCATTGATATTTTAACATACAGGTTAAGGGTACATATTTTTCAAAACCATAGCCAAGTAATTTAGGGAATCCATACTAACCCAAAATCCATTTACCATTAATATGCATCCCAAAATATCAAGATCAAAAGTAATAGTATAAAAGAAAACATAATTTAACCACGAGAAACATTATTCAATTATGAACATCCAAAACCCCCAACCTTTGTTGAAAAACCATAATAATACCATCAAAACCATACATTAGAATACATGATATTTTTAAATTAATAATGAGGGGGGATTAACATGCCTTAGACACCAAGGAAGACGGGGAGAATCACTCTTGAAAACTCGTAATTGATTATCTTAAAAAAACCCTAGCCTCTTGCCTAAGAGAGTATTTGAGAGAGATATTAAGAGTGTTTGATTCAGAATAATAGGTTAATGAAGTCTCAAAAGATTTTTTATTTCGTGGTATCAAAAGGAGGTACAATGGGGAAATGTCCAGTATACTCTCGACTTAAAATAGTAAAAATGTCATAGGTGGTTACGAGTCGACCCTGTGACTCATGACTACAACATATGACTTGTACCATTGAGTCATTACAAGATAGTATGTTGGACACACACATATTGTCTACCATATGACTCCCTAACCCTCACTCGTGACTAGACCATACGATTTGTATTTTCAGTCATTCCAAAGAAAGAAACCACAGGAACTGACAATGGAAAACATATAATTTCACACAACGACACATAATATATCCCTACGGCTCTTAGTGAGCCACTCGTACTCAGATCCAAGTCAAGTTACTAAGTTTCTAATTAAGTGAAGAATCACTCTAATGACTCGTCACCATGCCCAATGACCCATACCACCAAGCCATACCCATAATAGAAACCTAACCATAAATAACTGGATACCTTACAAGTTTGGTCACCTGAACCATACCCACATTATACAACTCGAATGATGAGTCGTTATAAGACCAATGCACTCAAAGCTCAGGAAATTTCCAAGGGCCAAAACCCAGGGTGTTTCAGTAAATGGTGGATATCTAAGCCAAACTTATCAACCCTTTGAATATCATATTGATTTCCTTTGGCAAAGAATGCCAGCATGTCAAACATGCTATCATTATGTTCCAGCAATATATTTATCATGCTCCTATAGTGATACATCATATCAAAGAAAGAGGATCAATAAATAAGGAGTCATCATTACTTCATACTTTTTTTGGCCAAGTTGTCCTTTTAAGAAGAGTAAGAAACAAAAAAATAAAATAAAAAATAAATAAAACACAATAACTCCAACAACTTTAATAAAGAACCCCAAAACTGTATTCCCCGGCAACAGTACCAAAATTTGATAACGCCCAAAATATTTCTCTAATTGAAGAATGAAGTGGTCGGTGTGAAATATAATAAACCAACAAAGGTTAGGGTCGATCCCACATTGAATAGGCTAAAAATTCTTCTCAAACTTATTAATATCACTAGGTAGTGCAAGAAAGTAAAATGAGTGATTTGTTAAAATAGAAAAAGAAAAGGAATTGGTTTCTCTTGATTGTAAACAATATAACATCAACACTAGGCTTGTATTTCCCCTATATTTTTAACTCACTAGACTAATCATACATGTAATACTGCATACTTTTCTTAGTTCAGTTCAGCTCCTACTTCATGCATAAGAGGCAAAAAGCTTGAAAATTTAACTTTGTATTGAGGACTTAGCCATTTTTAAGACCTTCTAACTTCAAAGAATTTTAATTTGACCTTCCAAACTTTGTGATGATAGTTTTTGTGTTGATTCATATTCAGGGGTGTAAGGAGCATGTCTCGGGTAATTTTTGGATTTTTCGGACGGGGTTTGGATCACGTTTGGAGTTCCAAAATAGCAAGTCACCGTGATTATGTTTCATCGCGGTGGCTATAGTAGTGGCAGCCTGGGCGCATTGAGGTGATGCCTAAATTAGCAATGGCCCTATTCTAGTGAGCCACCATAATTCCACCACATCGTGATGGGAATCACGATGACCCATTCACCGCATCATGGTGATGCCTTAAACGACACTTTAATTCTATGTTTTAAATTCCCAAAGGTAGTTTTGTCTTTTTCCAAGCCCCCAAATTTTGAAAATAGAAGATTAAGTGGATTTTGAGTAAAATATACTCATTATTCATCAAATTCTCTCCAAGAAAACCCTAATACTTCAATATTAGACTTTAAGAAACCCCAAATTCCACTGTTCCTCTTTCAAGATAACCAAGAATTTGAGTTTACCAATTCAAGAACTTTAAGAAACAATCTTTAAGAAAACTAATAGGAATTAAAAGTCAAGTGTCTTCATCAATTTAATCCATTAAGGTATGTGGGGTTATGAACAAGGATACTCATTTCATCCTTGTTCCCAAAACTAGTTTTAAAGTTGAATTTACACAAAATGATATGATTTGCAGTTTAGGGTTCATACCCAATTATCATTATTTGAAGATTATAATATTTCAAGTGATTTAAATATTGGAATACATTTTTATTTAGTAAGTTTATGCATGTGAAGTGATTATATATGCATTGAGAATTAAATTTCACTATTTTGACTTGAATTATTACAGAATTTCAAGATTTTGATTATTGAGCATGACTTGGTGATAATTTCATATCAGTTTAAAGCATGCATTATTAAGCCCTAGTTTGAGTATTGAGATTTCAAGAAGATGATGTTTTTAAGCACCTATGATTAGTTCATATTCAGATTATGAGAAAAGATTTAATCTCTTGATCCTCAACCTAGATATGGAATCCATATTACAGTTTTATTATAGTTTGTAGTAAACAGATGCATAACTGGTTTTTATTATAAACCCTTATTCTAGTTTTAAAGTGAATTTTCTACAGATTGAGTATACAGATTAAAGAGAGTAGTATTTAGCATAGAGTGAGAAGTGTGGGCTTAGCGCATTATACTTTCCCAGAACTACGAGCCAACGTAGGTAAAATTTTAGATTATTCTTATTTATATGGATGACAGGTATAGATTGTGATTACTTAGTTTAAGTTATACTTCTTGGAAAGAGTATGACACATCTCCCCAACGTGAGATTTTCCCTTAGGGGAACTAAACATTGGACTCCATGATAGATCACATGGTTTATGTCGGTTAGTAGAACCTCACTTCAGAAAAGAGTAGCCCTAATAGAAAAGAATAACAAAAAAGCTTTTAGAAACTAAAGGCTCACAAATTTTACTCAGATATTGTCTTAAATATGACATCAGTTATCAGATTTTAGCTTTCAGTATTCATAAGATAAGGGTGAATTTTTTTTACACTTAGCCTGTATGATTTGAAAAATAACTTAACTTCAGTCCTACTTAATTTACTATCAGAAAGAGTAAAAGTATAGCTTTTAGAACTATGTGTTATGGCTTACAAGATTTATATAGTTTGCTTATTTCTCATGATTTATGATTTTCAACTTTCAGTCATTGAAGCTAGTGTGAGTCATTTACACTTAGCATGCATTCTTTACAAGTTATATGCAAAATTAGTTGTAGTTTTTACTTATATATTCACCCCTACATGCTCAGTACATTCCAAAAGTACTGATCAACATATACGTCTATGTGCTACATTATTAAATAATGTAGGTTCCATCTCAGTTGTAGTCCATATATCACGACCAGAGAGTTGCACATTCCATCGAGTTGATAATTAGTCCTCCTACTTTAGGGACTTTAGTTAGATAATATTTATGTACTTTATCTTCTTATCCATACATATTGATTAGTGGTAGTTGGAGTCACATCCTAGCTATCTATAGTCAGTATAGTATAGGCTTCATAGATGTCAGTCACAGTCAGTCTTGTAATTTTAGTTCAGCGTTTTAGTTTTATCAGAATGTAAATTGTATTAGTATTGCATTTTTCCTAGATTTTATTATGATTATGTTTTCACACAGTAAACTCAGTTATATTATACATATTTAAATTATGGCTTAACAGTATGTCAGTTCATGGGTTAGCTTGGGATCACTCATAGACCTAAGCACCATGTGACATCAAGGGGGTAGTCTCATGGCGTTACAAATAAGGTATCAAAGCACAAACTCTAAGTGTCCTAGGGTGTCTGTGAAGATGTGTCTAGTAGAGTCTTGTTGAATGGTACGAAGATGTTTGTACTTTTTTTTGAGAGGATATAGGGCATTTAAAAAATATCTCCTTCCCTTTATACTCTAGATCGTGCTGTAAATTTCTTCTCTCAAAAACTTTTGTCGATTCATATGTTACTCCATGATTCTCCATCTACATTATATTCTTGAGATAACATGATTTGCCTGTTCCAATTCCTCCCAAGATGATGCTGTCGAATTTACTATCAGTAACTTCAGAAGTTATATAAGGGGCTTGAGAGAACCTTGCTAGTGTGACATTATTTTCTCAAATTAAAATTTATGTCCTCATCCATGTGAGTTGTTCAGTTAGGACATAATAAGATATGTATTTAGATTCCTTGTTAACCCTTCAATATAGATAGAGCTCATAAGAAGAGATAGTATGAACCTAGATTGTTAAATATAGTTTTCATTTGAGGGATATTGCAACCTGGAGTGTTATGATTGATAAGTAGTAGAACCTTTTTATTGTTAGAAGTATGGGTATAGAAGTGTAGTGACAAGAAAAGTGGTGATGATGATTGATAGAAAGTATATAGATAAACCTATTCATGTTATTGAGTTTGCATTAAGGTGATATGTTGTTATGTTTCATCTTAGGAGTAATGAATATGGTACAGGTTCCTTGGTTGAAGGTGGGGAGAAAGTTATTAGAAAATGAGAATTATTGTTTGCTTAAAGTAAGAAAGGCATTATTATGGTATTTATTGTGTTAGAAAAGTATAGGTTATTGATAAAAGTATATAGTGGTTGAGTATTGTGAATTTAGGCTTCTATTGAGGTTGAAATTAGTTTATTGAAACTTATAAAGCTATGAATAGAATTTAGATATATAGTAGGTCAATAGTAGTGATGCGTATAGGAAGGATGCGCTAATGGATTGTAATAGGATAGATCATAGGATCATGATCAATTATTATTATTATGAGGCTTTAGTGGATTAGTGTTTCTTGATGTCTTATCTTATAGCTTCCAAGTGAGACTAGTATGCGAGGTTGGGTTGTTAATTATGCCTAGCACTAGACACTAAGTTTAAACAGTGGATGATCATAAAAGGTAGAAATAATGATTGTTGGGTTGGTGATGCTACTAATATAGAAGTGATCTAGTAGTCTTGAACAATGTATGCAAGAGTTTAAGTTTATGTATTCATAATTAAGTATGATGTTGTAGGTATGATGTAGAAGTGTGCCCAAGGTGATATAGGGCTGCATTATTTTCGAATTTTATTAAGTATTGTGTATGGTTAATAGTACCCTTTAGTGGTTAAGTGGAAGAAGAACAGTTATATCGTACATGGTGTTTGTAGTAGATAACTTAAGGAGTTATGGATAGTTGGTGGTAAGTCTTTTAAGTATGATTTTGATTCTTATGATTTGGGGAAAATATAATTTTGAGATGTGATCTTGGTAGGCTATGATTATGTGTTTAGTGAGAAAGTATGTTTTTCAAGTTAATAGAGTGTAAATCTATGACGATGAATATTGGTCTATAGAAAAATAGAGTTGTATCTCAGATAAAAGTATTAGTAATGGGTTTCACCCTTTTAGGTGTAGTCTTTTAGGGTGATTTTGTTATTTATGTTTATTTTTATACCCTAGGCTATGGAGTAAAGTGATTGCAGTTTAGATTAGAGTTTAGTAAGGAGTTCCACAGACATAGAGTGATAGCTTAAAGCTAAGGGGGCGATTATAGAACAAGTGACCAAGTTAGATTCTTAGATTCTAGTAGTATTGCCAGTGTGTTGCCAAAAAACACTAGGGAGGAAGATGCCTGACCCATTCTTATTTCGGTATTTTTACTTTAGTTATCACGATATATACTCATGCCTTACGTGCCAATTTTGTGATCATAGTTCAACGTTCATGCACATAATAGAGAATCATGTACTCTCCCAGTTCCTAGTATGAAGAGTTCAAGTTCATTCAGTAGTATGAATCATGTTCCATATATTTATGAACTCCAAACTTAGGTCATGCAGCTCATGACTCATGTACTCATGTTTTACAGTATGTTCAGTACCAGTACTCATGCCACACTCTTAATGATTAGTAAAAATTTAGTTTATATCATGTATGCCCCTCAGCTTAGATCTTTTTAATGGATCTATAATGTTGTTACACTATTCCTCATGCCTCAGTTAAGTATCAAAGTTATCCTTTCATGTTTCAGGTCCTCATGATCTAACCTTTCAGTGACCCCTCCTTTTGTAGGGATAGTGGTGATGAGTAATTATCTGGCTAGGAGAAATTATTGTATGCTTGTTTGATCTAAGTTTATAACTATGAAGGAAGATTGAGGCCAAGTTTTTGATATATTTCATGGTTAGTTGAAGTTTTTGTGTGTTATTTTCTAAAGAATAGTGCATGGGAGTTGTTAATGAGTATTCATATATGAAATTTTTGAAACACTCATTATTTTTCAGTTTATAGCCTGCCATTGCCTAGAAAATTTAGTTAGTTTTCCAATGATATAAAATTTGCCCAAAACTAATAACCGGGTAAGAAGTTATGGTAATTTTAAGTTTTAGTCATTAAACACCGTTATTTTAACCCTCGGCGCATTGCGTGGATAGTCCAAATGACAATTGTTGATTTCCAGTGTGACTCTGCGATCATGGCATGTCGTGGAGTAGGCCAATTTCCCATTTGTCAATTTCCAGTGGGCCTCCGCGATCATGGCACGTCACAGAGGTGGCCAAAAAGGTATCCACAGGCTTACCGCGATGGTGGTGCATTATGCCATCTGTCCAGGTCCCAGTTGTCCATTTTCCAGTGGCTTGGCGCAATAGTGGCGTATTGCGCCAAGGCCAAAAAATGGGATGGTCAGTTTTCAGCTTCCATTTTTAAATTCTTTTAAGGGTATTTGGGTTTTTTTCCACGGCTCTAATAAACCTAAAATACAAAATTTAACCCCTAAACACCCTAAGTAGTCAGCATTATTTCAATTCCTCTCACAATCAAAAATCCCTCTTTCAAGAACAAGAAACCCTAGCTCTCAAATTCAAGGCAATTTCTCAAGAACTCTCCATTCATCTCTTCAAATTCATTAACCCAGGTATGTTAGATGTTCATCCATGGATCTCTTTCATCCATGGAGTCCAAGAAACCTTTTTAAATTATAAAATTGTGATGTTTTCAAGTTATCATGTTTTAAATTATGATTTCATCCATGAACCTCCATGAACTATGATTCTATACCATGTTACCATGAAATTATTGTAATTATTCAATATTCCATGTTTTAATACTATGATTTACTTAATTAAACCATGATTTAATGCTATTATGATGAATTAAAGCTATTTCTACAAGTTTCCTGACATCCCTATGATTGTTTTAAAACCATGAACTACAAGTGTTTGATAAAATTCCTACAAGAGTGATTTATTTATTAAGAGCCATAATGTTTTAGCCTTCAAGCTTTAGTGTCTTTTTAGTATTATTGCTTTGAGTCCTGGGGCTATTGAATACCCAAAAACTATAGCTGTTCATTTAGTCTAGCCTCGGTACATTACAGAATAGTCTTCAGATTATATTATGAGCATTATCAAAATAGTCAAATAGTTATACAACTCAGAATAGTCTAGCACCTTAGTGTCTTTCAGTTGGGAGTTGAATTTAGCACCGAGAGAGTGTAGGGATGGTATCTTCCCCTTCAGATAGGCAGAGTCGTTAGTAGCAATCCCTATACTCCAGAACTATATAGCCAACATAGGATATAAATAGTCACCCGTTAGATTAGGCTTGACTATCTCGCAGGGGTCACCCGACAGTTCAAGCTTGACACACTTAGTCCTTCGGACATTATATCTTTTTAGTGGATCCATAAAGCCATTATTAGTACTCGTGGCACGGTATTAAAACTCTTCCAGCTAGGGTTACAATTTGGACCCTGATTAGCTCAAATTAGGGAATGTCGGTTAGATGATACCTCCCACAGTCTCAGATATAGTCTCAATTACAGTCCCAGTTCAATTATTTAGTTTTAGTGTATCTTGACCAAAGCATATAGATTTCAGTTATCTCAGTATTTTGTTTACAGATTTTACTCAGTATGTTATATGCTTGGCCATGCACCCTCAGTATTTATAGATTTCCATGCATTATTAGTATCTATAGATTCCATGTTCTCTACTCAGTACTCCATGCTTTACATGCATATCCAGATAATCATTAGTTTTGTTCATGAAACCATGCATATCATCCTAGCTGATTTAGCATACCAGTACATTTAAATTACTGATCGCATACCTTTTCTTTTGTGCTATGATAATTATATCATAGGTTCTGACGCTCAGTTCCCGGCTCGTTAGTAGACTCATCAGATTCTCAACAGTAGCATTGGTGAGTCTTCATACTTCAAGGATAAGCTTACTTTATTTCATATCTCTATTAGTAGTTAATTAGATTTAGTTGGGTCCTATTCCATCAACTCATATTCAGTCACTTAGTTATAGAAGCTTTTCCTACATTAGAGTCACTTATTCAGTATATAGATATTACAGTTAGTGATCTAGTTTATCTTTATTTTATCAGATTCAGTCAATTATTTCAATAGACTCATATTTAAGTTTTAAATTTATTTATTTAAACCTTATGGCATCTCAGTATTCTTCCGCATTTATAATCATATTATTCAGTGCTCACAGCAGGTACCAGCTCATGGATTAGCATGTTATCCCTCAGAACCGTAAGCATTGTGTAATGACTTGGGGGTAATCTCGGATCATTACAAACTTAGTATCAAAGCCTAAGGTTTTAAAGTGTCCTTGAAAGTCTGAAAAACTCATCTAGTAGTCTTGTGAATGGGTGTGTAGCACGCCAAACTTATGGATGAGAGGCTACAAGGAGTTTAGGAAAAGTTTACCTTCTTTCAAGTATTCCTACCATGCGATTAAGCATGAGCTCAAGTTAAACTCTCGGTCTAATCCACTTTTTCCTTTCGTTTACAGAACATGGAACATGTCTCCCAAGAAGACTGGAAGAATAACAGGAACACAGCCAGCCCCTCAGCCCATCTAGGCAGATCCTCTGGACAAGCATATCTCTCACACAGAATTCAGGGTTACGTTCACTGCTCTAGCGAACTCCATTGCAGCACAGAATAAATGGCCAGCAGCCATTCTATCCAACCCAGTGGCGAATACTGCTATAACTAGAATTTAGGATTTAACCCAAATAAATCCTCCTTCTTTCATGGGATCCAAGTCTGAAGAGGATCCACAAGAATTCTTAGATATATTACAAAAGGTCATGGATGATATAGGGATAACGTCTAGTCAGAATGCCAAGTTGGTTGCATATCAGTTGCAGGATGTATCCCATACTTGGTTTAAGCAGTAGAAAGTTGATAGAGGTATTGATGTAGGGCCTATAGAATAGGATGAGTTTGCCATAACTTTCTTGGATGAATTCTTTCCATTGGAGTTGAGAGAAGCCAAAGTGTTGGAGTTTATTAATTTGAGAATAGACAGCATGACTGTGAGGGTGTATTCTCTCAAGTTCACTGAGTTAGCTAGATATGCTCCTCATGTGGTGGCTGACAGTAGGTCCAAGATGAGTAAGTCTATGTCTGGCATGTCTGATAGTGTGGTCAAGAAGTGTAGAACCACAATACTGATTAGTGAGATGGACTTGTCTAGGATGATGGTCCATGCTCAATAGATAGAGGAGTAGAATATTAAAGAGAAGGAAAGAAGAAACAAGAGAGCTAGGATGGATAGGTTTAATTTCAATCAGCCAAATTCAAAAGGTGGTAACCGTCCTCAATTTTATCAAAGGACTTCAGCCCCAGTACATTCTTCAGCCAGTGCCCCGGTACCCAAATTCAAAAATGATAATAGGTATATGGCATCAGGCTCTAAATCCTAGGGTAATGTTAGCACTGCTCGTACAAATCCTCTATGTTAGAAATATGGCAGACACATCAAGATGAGTGTAGAGCGGCTGGTGATGTGTGCTTCAGGTGTGGCAAGTCAGGCCATCAGATTTGGGAGTGTCGGGTAGTGGCTCAAAAGGGTAGGGATGTGCGCCAACAGGGCCAGTCCCATCAGTCATCAGTTTCATCTGGTCACTTAACATAGCAGGGTACCATTTCCAGTGCTACTAGTGGTTAGCATTCGAATAGATTATATGCTCTTTAGTCCCGCCAAGATTAAAAAAAATTCTCTTGACATAGTTACTGGTATGTTGCAGGTATTTCACTTACATGCTCATGCTTTACTAGACCCTGAAGCTTCTCTTTCTTTTGTAACTCCATATATAGCTGTCAATTTCAGAGTCAGTCCCAAGAATCTAGCAGAGCCCTTTTCAGTGTCTACCCCAGTAGGTGTTTCCATTATAGACAGACAAGTATACGGAAACTTTCTGGTCACAATAGCTCAAAAAGTTACTTCAGTTGATCTTATAGAGTTAGAGATGATAGATTTTAATGTCATTCTTGGAATGAATTTGCTCCACTCATGCTATGCCTCAGTTGATTATAGAAACAAAATAGTTCATTTTCAGTTTCCAAATGAACCAATCCTTGAATAGATGGGTAGAACTACAGCTCTTAGGAGTCAGTTGATTTCTTACCTTAGAGCCATAAAGATGATATCAAAAGGGTGTATTTACTATCTCATGTGAGTCAAAGGCTTTAACTAAGAAAATCCTACTCTTGAGTTATTTCCAGTAGTAAAAGAATTCTCAGATGTATTTCCTGAAGATCTTCTCTGATTTCTCCTGAAAGGGAAATTGACTTTGGAATAGACCTTTTCCATATACTCAGCCTATATATATTCTGCCATACAGAATGGATCCAATTGAACTCAAGGAATTGAAAGAACAGTTGAAGGATCTCTTAGACAAGGGATTCATAAAACCCAGCATCTTCTCGTGAGGCGCACCTATTCTTTTCGTGAGTGAGAAAGATGGT
Organism: Capsicum annuum; assembly: GCF_002878395.1. NCBI lineage: Eukaryota > Viridiplantae > Streptophyta > Magnoliopsida > Solanales > Solanaceae > Capsicum > Capsicum annuum. The sequence goes on from NC_061122.1 coordinate 93,021,374, forward strand.
TCTCTTAGAATATGCATAAACAACCGTTAGTTGAACAATGTCACAGTCAAGAATAAATATCCATTTCCTAGAATCGATGACTTGTTCGACCAACTTTAGGGTGCCAATTACTTTTCCAAGATAGACCTCAGATCAGGCTATCATTAGCTTAGATTCAGAGAATGTGACATTCCAAAAATAGCTTTTTAAACTTAGTATGGTCACTTCAACTTTCTAGTCATGTTCTTTGCTCTCAGAAATGCCTCAGTAGCCTTCATGGACTTGATGAACCGAGTATTCAATCAGTACTTAGACATGTTCATCATAGTCTTCATTGATAAAATTCTTGTCTATTCTCATAGCGAAAGCGATCATGCAAACCATCTTAGCATAGTGCTTCAAACTCTTAGAGCTCATCAGTTGTTCACTAAATGTAGTAACTATGAATTCTCGCTAAGATCAGTAGCATTCCTTCATCATATTATTTTTGGTGATGACATTAGAGTCGATCTTCAAAAGATCAAAGTGGTGAAAAACTAGCCAAGATCAGTCTCTCCATCAGCTATTAGGAGTTTCTTAGGTTTTGCTAGCTATTACCGTCGGTTTGTTAAAGTTTTTATTCTATTACATCCCTCATGTCCAAATTGACTCAAAAGAAAGTTAAGTTTCAGTGGTCAGATTCATGCGAGAAGATTTTTTAGGATTTGAATACTCAACTCTTCTCAGCCCTATTCTTGACTCTACCAAATGGTTTAGATAGTTTTGTCATGTATTGTGATACATCCAGAGTAGTTTTGGGTTGTGTCCTCATGCAGAGAGGTAAGGACATAGCCTACGCCTCCAGATAGCTTAAGCCTCATAAGAAGAATTATCTGACTTATGATCTTGAGATAGCAGTTGTAGTGTTTTCCTTACAGATTTGGAGGCATTACTTGTATGGGGTGCATATGGATGTGTTCACAGATGACAAAAGCCTTCAGTATGTATTCTCTCAGAAAGATTTGAATTTACGTCAGCGAAGATGGTTAGAGTTATTGAAGGATTATAACAAAAGTGTTTTGTATCATCCGGGCAAGGCCAATGTAGTAACTGATGCTCTCAGTAGAATATCTATGGATAGTGTAGCTCATGTTGAGGATTGTAAGAAGAAGTTATCTCAGGAATTACATCATTTTGCCCGACTAGGTGTCCGTTTACTCAATTCAACAGAAGGTAGTGTACGAGTACAGAGTAGCTTAGAGTCATATCTAGTTTTTGAGGTAAAGAAAAAATAGGATAGAGATCCCAATTTAGTTAATTTGAAAGAATCAGTCAGGGGTTAGAAAGTGGAGCTTTTCCCCCAAGGGGGAGATGGTGTTTTGTGTTGTTAGGTTAGATTGTGTATGCCTGGTGTAGATGAGTTGAGGCAATGAATTCTTGCAGAAGCGTATGGTGTGCATTACTCTATTCATCCAGGGGCCACTAAGATGTATCACAATTTGTGGGAAATCTATTGGTGGAGTGGGATGGAGAGAGATATTACAGAGTTTATAGTTAAGTGTTCTACATGTCAGCAAGTTAATATTGAGCACCAAAAACCTAGTAGGTCTATGCAGGAGTTCAGTATTCCCATATGGTAATGGGAGGAAGTGAATATGGACTTTGTGATAGGTTTGCCTCGTACCCATTGTCATCATTACTCTATTTGGGTTATCATAGATTGGATGACCAAATCAGCTTATTTCTTATTAGTCCATACCTCTTACTCAGTCGAGGACTATGCCAATCTCTATCTCAAAGAGTTGGTTAGGTTTCATGGTGTTCCCTTATCTATCATCTCTAATAAAGGTACTCAATTTACCTCTCACTTCTGGAAAGCATTCCAAAAGGGTCTTGGTACCCAAGTCCACCTCAGTATAGCCTTCCACCCTCAGACAGACGGTCAAGCAGAAAGGACCATTCTGACTCTTGAAGATATACTGAGAGTATATGTTTTTAATTTAAAGGGTAGTTGGGATGACTATTTTTCTTTGATTGAATTCACCAACAATAATAGCTATCATTCCAGCATTTGTATGGATCCATTTAAAGCTCTTTATGGTAGGATATGTAGATCTCTAATTGGTTAGTTTAAAGTAGGTGAGGCTATAGTAGTAGGGCCTGACTTGGTGTTTGATGTGTTATAAAAGGTTCAGTTGATCAGAGAAAGGCTTAGGGCTACCCATATCCGATAGAAATTATATGCTGATTTGAGGAGAAAGAATCTCGAGTTTGAGGTCAGTGACTTCGTGTACTTGAAATTATCTCCCATGAGGGGAGTGAGGAGATTCGGCAAGAAAGGGAAACTTAATCCCTGATATGTCGGTCCCTTTAGAATCCTCGATCGTTTTTAAAAGGTAGCTTATGAGCTAGAGTTACCTTTAGATTTAGCCTCAGTACACCCAGTGTTCCATGTCTCATTGTTGAAAAAGTGTATTGGTGATCCAGCTGAATTATTCCCTTAGAAAGTGTAGATATTCAGAAGTCTTTTCTTTGAAGAAGTTCCAGTCGAAATTCTTGATCATCAAGTTCGCAAGGAATAAAGAAGTTCCACTAGTCAAAGTTCTTTGGCAGAATTAGTCCGTCTAGGGAGCCACTTGGGAAGCAGAAGCAGATATGCGGACCAAGAACCCTCATTTTTTTTCTTAAAATCTAGATTCAGTATAAGGTACTAATCTTCTTAAGATTTTCCTTTCTTTTCCATGCTCAGTTTCAGCCGTACATCATATTCCAGTCAGTCGTGCATTCATGAATCAGTTCATGAATTAGTTCAGTCATCCATTCCATGCATCAAACATGCATATTTAGTGGGTAAGCTCAGTCCATCAGTTCCCTCAACTTAACAAGTTTCATTCGGGGATGAATGACTCCAAGGGGGAGATATTGTAACTCCCCATATTTCCCTATCATAATCTAAGTCCCAATACATGAGTATTCATATATGAAATTTTTGAAACACTCATTATTTTTCAGTTAGATCCTGGCATTGAGTAGGAAATTCAGTTAGCATTCCAATGATATAAAATTCGCCTAAATCTGCTAAACGGATAAGAAGTTATGGTGATTTTAAGTTTCAGTCGTTAAACACCATTATTTTAACACTCAGGGAATTGCGTAGACAGTCTAAATGATAATTGTCAATTTCCAGTGTAACTCCGCGATCATGGCGCATTGTAGAGCAGGCCAATATCTAATTTGTCAATTTCTAGTGGGCTTCCGCAATCATGGCGCTTCGCGGAGGTGCCCAAAATGGAATCCACAGGCTTACCATCATGGTGGTGTGTCTCACCATCCCTCCAGGTGCCAACTATCCCTTTTCCAGTGGCTTGGTGCAATAGTGTCGTATCGTGCCAAGGCCAAAATTGGGCTGGTCCATTTTCAACTTTTATTTTTAAATTTGTTTAAGCGTGTTTGGCTCTTTTTCCATGGCCCTAATTAACCTAAAACACAAAATTTAACCCCTAAACACCCGAAGTAGTCATCATTATTTCAATTCCTCTCACAATCAAAAATCCATCCTTCAAGAACAACAAACCCTAGCTCTCAAATTCAAAGTAATTTCACAAGAACTCTCCATTCATCTTTTTAAATTCATTAACCAGGTATGTTAGATGTTCATCCATGGATCCCTTTCATCCATGGAGTCCAAGCAACCTTTTTCAATTATAAAATTGTGATCTTTTCAAGTTATCATGTTTTAAATTATGATTTCATCCATGAATCTCCTTGAATGTAATAATTCTATACCATGTTACCATGAAATTATTGTTATTATTCAGTCTTCCATGTTTTAATACTATTATTTACTGAATTAAGCTATGATTTAATGATATTATGATGAATTCATGCTATTTATACAAGTTCCATGACATCCCTATTATTGTTTTATAACCATGAACTACAAGTGTTTGATAAAATGCCTACAAGAGTGATTTATTTATTAAGAGCCTTAATGTTTTGGCCTTCAAACTTTAGTGTCCTTTCAGTATAGTTGGTTTGAGTCCTGGGGGTATTGAATACCCAAAAACCATAGGTATTATTTAGTCTAGCCTCAGTATATTATAGAATAGTCTTTAGATTATATTTTGAGCATTATTAGAATAGTTAGATATCAGTTATTCAACTCAAAATAGTCTAGTACTTTAGTGTCTTTTAGTTATCAGTTGGATTTAGCACTGAATGAGTGTAGGGATGGTAGCTTCCCCATCAAATAGGTAGAGTCGTTAGTAACCGCCCCTATACTCCAGAACTATATAGCCAGCGTAGGATATGAGTAGTCACCCGTCAGATTTGGCATGACTATCTCGCAGCGGTCACCTGTCAATTCAGGCTTAACACTCTTAGTCCTTTGGACATTATATCATTTTAGTGGATCCACACATCCATTGTTAGTACCCGTGGCACGGTATAAACACCCTTCCAGCTGGGGTTATAGGTTGGACTCCGATTATCTCAAATTGGGGAATATCAGTTAGATGATACCTCCCATAGTCTCAGATATAGTCTCAGTTATAGTCCCAGTTTAGTTATTCAGTCTTAGTGTTTCTTGATCAAATCATACAGACTTTAGTTATCTCAATATTTTAGTTTACAAATTTTACTCAGTTATTTTATATGCTTGGTCATGCACCCTCAGTATTTATAGATTTCCATGCATTATCAGTATCTATAGATTCTATGTTCTCTAGTCAGTACTCTATGTTTTACATGCATATCCAGATAATCATTAGTTTTGTTCATGAAACCATGCATATCAGCCTACCTCATTTAGCATACCAGTACATTCAAAGTACTGATCACATACCTTTTCTTTTGTGCTATGATGTATTATATCTTAGGTTCTGACGCTCAGTTCCCAGCTTATGAGTAGACTTATCAAATTCTCAGCAGTAGAAGTGGTTAGTCCTCATACTTTGAGGACAGGCTTACTTTATTTCAAGTCTCAGTTAGTAGTTAGTTGGAGTTAGTTGGGTCCTGTCCCATCAACTCATATTTAGCCAGTCAGTTAAAGAGGCTTTTCAGATATTAAAGTCAGTTATTTAGTATTCATATATTGCAGTTAGTGATCTATTTTATCTTTATTTTATCAGATTTAGTCAGTTATTTCTATAGACTCATATTTTAATTTTTAATTCAGTTATTAAAACCCTTTGGCTTGTCAGTATTCTTCTGCATTTATGATTATATTATTTAGTGCTCACAGCAGGTATCAGCTCATGGGTTAGCTTGTGGTCCCTCAGGACCGTAAGCACCTTATAACAACTAGGGGTATTCTCGTGTCGTTACAGATAGAGGTTTAGAGAATATAAGAAAGATGCTTTTGTGGTCTTTTGCCTAAAAATCCATGTATGGTTATGAATATAGGCTTGAAGGTAATGTTGGTCTATAAGTAGATAAATGTATTGTGCACTAGTGAATTCATAGTAAGAGGTTGAAGTTAGTTGTTGAAGTGGGAATGAGTATTTTACTTGAGGTGAGAAGTTATGAAACACCTAGGTATTGAATTCATGTTCAGACTAGTGTTATGGTGTTATGTGTAGTGCCATGAAATTCTGAGTTAGACTTGAACAGGGTGAGAGTGTGTAGTCTAACTTAGACTTTGGCAAGAGTTGTAAAGTTGAGGGAGTATTTGAGAAGTGTGGCTAAGCTTGAAAATCAGCACTTTCATTGCATAAAGCTTAGAAGTTCTATCCTAGCTTATGTTTCATAGGCCTATTTTCCATTTTACAGAGTTATAACCATAATAATATTCCTTAGTCAAATGTCTTGCTCAAGTCATGCCCATGATCCCTAATGTTAGTATAACTTCTTAGTAAGAGTGTTGAAGAAATGCTCTAGTTGACTATAAGCTTTCGGTATAGTTCAATCAGTATAGCCTATGATCTAATTTATCAATCAAGCAGATAAGCTTCTCCAGATTTCCAACTTCCCATTTAATCTTACTACCCAAAGTTTCACTAGTAAGCTTATTCCATGAGGTAAAATGTTAGAATTCATGTAAATTATGAATATGGCTCAGTTCATGAATCATTCATCATAATTCAGATTCCAGATATTCATTCATGATTCAGTCTGTAAGCGTCCCATGCATCATCTTAGTCTTTCCTTAGTAATTCAGCCAAGTTAGTATCAATATGGGGATGAAGTATCCCAAGGGGGAGATGTTTCCCCGAGTTTTCATGTCCCAAACCTCTCATATTTTCTTCAAGAAACCAATCCATCTTGAGTTAATGGTTACTCAAAAGTTAACTCTCTTGTTTCTATCTCAACCTTTAACCTTTCCCATGTCAGTGCATGTATTCAAAAAATTATCTCAGACATGATATTCAGTTCATGAATCATGTTTCAGACTCAGGTGTACAATTATGTTCCAAGTCATACATGACAGTGTATGACCTCAGGTACCTTACTACAGTACTCTCAGTCTAACTAGTCTCATTCTAGGACGAATATTCTCAAGGGGGAGATATTGTAATACCCCATGCTTTTATTAGTTCAGTTTATCTCCTAGTGCTTGAATATGAGGCTAAAAGCTTGAAAATTTATCTATGGGTTGAGGACTTAGCCATTTATAAGACCTTCTAACTTTGAGGAATTTTAAGTTGACCTTCTAGACTCTAAGATGATAATTTTTGAGTTGATTCATGTTCAGGGTGTAAGGAGCATGTCTCGGGTGATTTTCTGATTTTTTGGATGAGGTTTGGATCACGTTTGGATTTCCAAAATAGCAAGTCACCATGATTGTGGGGTGTCATGGTGGCTATAGAAGTGGCAGCCTTGGCGCATCGCGTTGATGCCCAAATCAAAAATGGTCCCATTCTAGTGAGACACTGCACTTCAATTGCGTCATGGTGGGAATTGCGATAACCCATTCACCGTATTGTGGTGATGCCTTAAACGGTGCTCTAGTTCATAGTTTTAAATTCCCAAGGGTAGTTTTGTCTTTTACCAAACATCCAAAACCTGAAAATAGAAGATTAAGTGTATTTTGAGCAAAATATACTTATTATTCATCGAATTCTCTCCAAGAAAACCCTAATGCTTCAAGAAACCCCAAATTCCACTGTTCCTCTTTCAAGATAACCAAGAATTTGAGTTTCCCGATTCAAGAACTTCAAGAAACAATCTCCAAGAACACCAGTAAGAATTCAAAGTCAAGTGTCTTTATTAATTTAATCTACTAAGGTATGTGGGTTATGAACAAGGATATTCCTTTCATCCTTGTACCCAAAACTAGTTTTCAAGTTGATTTACATGAAACTATATGATTTGCAGTTTAGGATTCATACCCAATTATCATTATTTGAAGATTATGATGTTACAAGTAATTTAAATATTGAATTACATCTCTATTTTGTATGTTTATGCATGTGACGTGATTATATATACATTGAGAATTGAATTTCACTATTTTGACTAGAATTATCACAGAATTTGAAGATTTTTATTATTGAACATGACTTGGTGATAATTTCACATGAGTTTAAAGCATTGGTTATTAAGACCTATTTTGAGTATTGAGATTTCAAGAAGATAATGCTTTTAAGCACCTATTATTAGTTCATATTAAGATTATGAGAAAAGATTTGATCTTTTGATCCTCAACCTAGATATGGAATCCACATTACAATTTTATTATAGTTTACAGTAAATAGATGCATAACTGGTTTTCATTATAAATCCTTATAATAGTTTTAAAGTGGATTTCCTACAGATTGAGCATACAAATTAAAAGGAGTAGTATTTAGAACCGAGCGGGAAGTGTGGTATAGTAAATCCTACTTCCCCAGAACTACGATCCAACTTAGGTACAGATTTAGATTATTCCCATTTATATGGATGATAGATAGAGATTATGATCACTTACCTTAGGTTATACTCCTTGGAAATAGTATGACACCTCTCCCCAACTTGAGCTTTTCCCTTAGGGGAACTAGACGTTTGACTCCATGATAGCACACATAGTTTTTATTGGTTAGAAGAACCTCTCTGTTGAAAAGAGTAGCCCTAACAGAAAAGAATAACAAAAAAGAATTTAGAAACTAAGTGTAAAGGCTAACAAATTTTACTCAGATATTGTCTTACATTAGGCATTAGTTATCAGATTTCATCTTTCAGTTTTCATATGATAAAAGTGAGTCCTTTTTACACTTAGCTTGCACGATTTGAAAACAAACATAAATTCAATCCTAATCAGTTCATTATCAGAAAGATTAAAAGTACAGCTTTTAGAACTAAGTGTTATGGCTCACAAGATTTATACAGTATGCTTATTTCTCATGATTTATGAGTTTCAACTTTCAGTTATTCAAGTGTGAGTCATTTACACTTAGCATGCATTCTTTACATGTTAAATGCAAAACTAGTTACAGTTTTTACTTATGCATTTTTCAACCCCACATGCTTGGTACATTCCAAAAGTACTAATCCACATATATGTCTATGTGCTACATAGTTTAATAATGTAGGTACCAGCTCAATTGTAGTCCATAAATCATGATCAGACAGCTGCAAATTCTATCCAGCAGATGATAAGTCCTCCTACTTCGGGGACTTTAGATAGATGTTATTTATGTGATTTATTTTCTTGTCCATATGTATTGATTAGTGAAAATTGGAGTCACGTCCCAGCTATCTACAGTTAGTATGTAGAGGCTTCGTAGATGTCAGTCAGATCAAACTTATAATTTTAGTTTCTCTCTTCAATTTTTTCAGAATGTAAAATTGTTTCAGTATTGTATTTTTCTCAAATTTCATCATGATTATGTTTCCACGCAGTAAACTCAGTAATTTTGTACATATTTAAATCAGTTGCATAATAGTATGCCAGTTCGTGGGTTAGCTTGGGATCACTCATGGTCCTAAGCACCGTGTGACGTCCAGGGGGTAGTCTCAAGGTGTTACAATGCACTGTTGATCTATTCCAATATCTTGCATGTAGAATCTATTAAATTATGTACCATAAATGCTTTTTTGGATGAGCAGATGGATTTCACCCTATATCTTTTGAGTATCATGATGTCGCCTTACTAACAGTTATCCTGGATCCTAGTTAACTCTTAAGTTTTGGGTCTCTAGTTATTAGATAATAGTTAATGATCTTACTTAGATAATACTTAGGAGCGTGGATTGATCATTAATCTTCAAATTGTTATTATGATCTTTTTTCCTATTCATTACTCCTCTTTTGGTGTAAGTAGCAATAATCTACGCGGGATATTAACATTGGACACTGCTAAGAAATCAATAAAAGGGAAGAAAACTCAATATATGCAAGAATCTTTATCTAGAATCACTTGGCACTTCTTCTACTTCATTAATCTGTCAAGGTTCCCACAACCCTAGCAAAGGGAATTAGCCGCTCATAGTTATGAGATCAATCATGGAATCCATAGATAAATTTACAAAATCAATCTCAGAATAATAAGATAAGAAATTCCAAAGACTTAAATTTAATAACAAACCAAGAACAATAAGATGTTCATAAACTTGTCCCCAAAGGGGCCTCCTTCTCAATCAATCATAATGTGAACATGTTTTTCTGAATGTATGTATGAATAAAAAATTCTAAAGGGTATTTATAGATTTCAAAAAACCCTAGAACTTAAATACTAACTAAAAAATAAAAACTTAATTAACCATTCATAATAGTACTTAAAAACATCATTGGAGTGTAACTGGGATACATGGAAAACCTAGGAAATAATTTTGGAATAATCTAAAAAAGTTGAGGTCGGTGGTTACTTGTGATCTCTACTTACACCCTAACCTTTTGCACAAGTGGTACTTGTATCCTTCAAGGTAGACACTAATAGTGACCACAAGTCTCTAGACCAAAAAGTCCTACAAGTCAGCTGTCAGGATTTTGGCTTCTATAACTTACTTTATCCACTTACGGACCGCAAGTGCTACTTCCTATCTGTATGTAGACTAAGTGCACAAGTCTCCACCGACATCTAGATAATTGAATTACCTTTCTAGCAATACTAATTTTTCCTTAGTCCGATATCGGGTTGAAAATTTTGTGGCCAAATTATTGAAGTACTATCAACTCTCGAGATCTTTAACTCTAGAACTTGCAACCAAGCTTCAAATCATCAACTTTACTAACATGATTTGTCACTTATAATCCAAAAAGTGTCACGAATACCCAATAATGATCATATAAATGTCCAAAAATATCACTTTTCATCTTCTTCTCAAATTTACCATCCAAAACCTAATTTCCTACAAAACACTTTAAGAATACATCAAATATAACAAAATAACCTTAAGTACATACATATTCTAATAATTTTAAGCATCGTCAGTGTTATATTTCTATAGCACATCAGTCACATAAGAAAGGGTTGAACTCGAATCAAGCAAACAATAAACATCACGATAAAAGAGCTGTAACACACCAGTAACAACACCAGGAGATGCCTGAGATTCCTAATTGATTGCAAATGCATATAAAAGATTCTGACTAGTGTCGCTACCATAAGTATCACCCTTTGGCACATGACTTGAAGATATGGCAACCAAAACTTTATTAACTCCAGTAGAAACTCTGTCTGAAGCTGACCATAATTATAATATTGATTCCTACCCACCTCAAAATAACCATGATGAAGCTACCCATAAAAATGACAAGGGGGATAAGGTAGGGCTCACTGACCTCAACGATCCTGAGACTACACACCCTATGCCATAGAACCACTGCTATCCTGGAAATGACAATTTCCCAAAGGCTTAGGATAGGGAGCACTAGAGGACGAATAATAATTCCCCCAATTCTTATTTTTAGTCCACTATCTTCCATCTGTACCACTATTTTGTTGACCCCTTGTAATACCCCGCATTTACTTAGCATAATCTAAGTCCAAATACATGAGTATTCATAAACAAAATTTTTAAAACACTTATTATTTGTCAGTTTAGAGACTCTCATTATGTAGGAAAAATAATTAGCTTTCCAATGATATAAAATTCACCCAAATTCGATAACCAGGTAAGAAGTTATGGCAATTTTAAGTTTCAGTCGTTAAATACCATCATCCTAAGCGTGTTGTGAAGCCAGTCTAAATGATGATTGGCAATTTCCAGTGAAGGTAAGCGATCTTGGCACATCGCACCAAAGGCCATATTGGCATTTAGCAGTTTCTAGTGTCTCTCTACAATTCCACTGCGTCCCAGTGAGCTTTCAGGTCACAAACAAAGTGGCAACGTGATTACACCGCGTCCGACACCATGCATTTTTACAATTTTTCCTTTTCCAGTGTCTTGGTGCTATAGTGACGCGTCACACCAAGGGTGAAAATTGGAAATTTTTATAATTTTGCGATTTTAGATTACAGGGGTTGTTTGGTCTTTTCCCATGGCCCCAAATCCACCTAAACACGAGATTTAACCCTAAGAGAGAATTATTTTCTCACTTTGCATTATTCTCTCAAATTATAATCAACTCTTTTCAAGAACAAGAACCCTAACTCTCAAATTCAAGGTCAAATCTCAAGAACTCTCCATCAATCCTCCTAAATTCATTATCCCAGGTATGTTAGATGTTCATCCATGGAGTCCAAGTTTCCTATTTAAATTATAAAATTTTAATATTTCCAAGTTAATTGATTTTAAATTGTGATTTCACCCATGAATCTCCATACACTATTGATATTATACCATGATTCAATGAAATTATTGTTATTATTCAATCCTCCATGTTTTAATAATATTATCTATTAAACCATGATTTAATACTATTATCCCGGATTCATGCTATTTCTATAAGTTCCATGACATTCCTTTGAGTTTTTTAAACCATGAACTACAAGTGTTTGATAAAATGCGTACAAAAGTTATTGATTTAATAAAAGCCTTCATGCTTTGTCCCCCAAGCTTTAGTGTCATTTTAACATTGTTGTTTTGGAGTCCTGAGGGTATTGAATACGTGAAAACCATAGTTGTTTATGTAGTCTAGTCTTAGTACATTATAGAATAGTCTTCAGAACATACTATGAGCATTATCAGAATAGTCAGATATCAGTCAATTAAACTCAGAACAGTCTAGCATTTCAGTGTCTTTCAGTTAGGAGTAGGATTTAGCATCGAGTGAGTGTAGGGATGGTGGATTCCCCGTCAGATCAGCAGAGTCGTTAGTAGCATTCCCTATACTCTAGAACTATGTATCCAGTGTAGGATATGAGAAGTCAGCCATCAAATTAGGCTTGACTATCTTGCAGAGGTCACCCGTCAGTTCAGGCTTGACACGCTTAGTCCTTTGGACATTATATCAATTTAGTGCATCCACACAGCCAGTTTTAGTACCCGTGGCACGGTATTAACACCCTTCCAACTGGGGTTACAGGTACTAGTGGGATACTTTTTGAGCCAACATATAATCCTATAGTTGTTGCGGGTACTGTCTGAGAAAGTTGTATCGGTAGGAATTTACTTGTTTTTGTTATGTCAAAAATAATTTAGAGTTGGCATGAATGGAGCGAAATGAGAATATGTATGAGTATTGTAGAGAACATCTCTACAGCATGATCTGAGAAAAGAAAGAAAGGAAATATTTCTTAAATTCCCTGTAGCCTCTCGAAGAAAAGTACAAACATATCTATACCACTCCACAAGACATTACTAGATGCGACTTCATAGACACCCTAGGAAACTTGAACTCCGATCTCTAATACCAAGTTTGTCATGCCTCGAGACTACCTATGGACATTATACGATGCTTAGAACCGCAAATGATCCTAATCTAATCCATGATACTTGCATAACTCGTGAGAAACTGAATATTTTACATAAATATTAAAGAAATAAGTAGAAAATATTTCTTTACTAAATATATTCAATATAAAACTGTTTATAACATTTACACTTTGGTTATATAAAACAAAACTGAAAATCGATATGTCAACTCTGAATGACCGTCTATGAAGCCTCTACTAATACTGACTATAGGTAGCCGGGACATGACCCCTAACTATCCCTAATCAATACGACTGAATAAAAATGCTATTAGAACTATAGTTGACTCAGGTCCTCAAATCAAAAGAACTCATCACCTGCTGAGCTGCTTACTGTTTGATAATGATGTGTGGCCTATAATTGGTACCTATATTATTAAAAAATATAGCCACGCAGATGTATATGTGGGTCAATAATTTTGGAATGTAGTAACTAAGTAGGGGTGAATGCAATAAGTAAAACTGAATAGATATATAATATTAAAACAAGCATGCTAAGTGCAAGTAGACTCACCAAGAGACTAAAATAAGCTGAAAGATGAAGTATCTTAAAACATGAGTAAAAAATATAATTTGATAAGATGGTGAATGACTACACTTAGTTTCTTTAACGTTTGCTTTTGTAGAATAAGTAGAACTAAAGCTGGGTATACTTTCAAATCATGCAGGCTAAATGTAAGAAGACTCACCGTGATCATGCATAAACGTAAAGCAGAAATCTCATGGATAATAACTTATGTAAAATAATATCTTAATAGAACTGTGAGTTTTTACACTTAGTTTCTAAGATCTTTAATTTTATTCTTTCTTATGGGAGGTTTTTCTAATCGGAATAAGCCATGTGAGCTACCATGGAGTCCAATATCTTATTCATGTTGGGAGATTTGTTCTACACTTGCCATCAAAATAGAACTTTAACTTAGGTGATCATTAAACTTTATCCATATTAGGAAAAAATCTTAACCTACGAGGGCTTGTAGTTTTTAGGAATTTAGTATATGCTCATCCGTACTCCCTTCTCAGTGGTAAATAGTACTCTCAGAATACTTATATGCTCATACTTTAGGAAATCCACCTAAAAATAGCATAAGGGTTTATAGAATGAAAATCAGTTATGCTTCTCTTTACTTTAAATCTTAATCAAGAAGAACAAATGTGGATTCCATATCTTATCTTAAAATGAAAAGATCAATATTAGCTTTGCAACATAGTATAAACTTATCAATGGCGCTTAAGAGCATAATTTTCTTGTAAACTCAATTCTTGTACTTAGGGATTATAATACATGCATAAATTCTTAAAAATTCATGACAAACTTCATGCTAAAAAATTATCTTGAAATATTTCAACAAATCAAGTCAAGATAATAAAATTAAAATCACAATATGAATCTTATAAGTCAAAACATGTATATATGTAAACCTTGATGCACTTAAAGCTTTCGATCTCATGGTAGTAATATACTTCAAGAATATTGCAATTTAGGTTGGAACCCTAACTTAAAATAAATGAATAAGATCTTAAAACCATGCACTTTTGGAACAAGGATGAAAGAATAACCTTGCTCATAAACCCCACATACATCGATTGGATGAATTCTTGAAGAAAGATTGAAATTGGAAGTTAAATTTTTTAGTTCTTGAGGGAAAAAACTTAAAATTTTGTTCTTGGGAAGAGGGGAAAGGTTTTAAATCATGTATTGGACATTTAGGATTAAGATAGTGGAAATAACGTGTTTTAGGACCCCTTAAACTAAGTCAAAATAGAGCAATTTTGGCACTTGGCTTTTGCTGGGCGGCGCACGCTAAAAGCACACCTAAGGGTGGGCGGCGTACACCAAAAGCACACCTTAAGGTGGGCAGTGCATGCCATAAGACAAGCCCATCCAATGGCTATTGGCGTTTATCATGCGGTGCACGACCTTAGCAGAGGGTCAAATATAATTCATAGGATTATAGTTTACACACATAGGAATGACATTTAATTTCTAGCTCAAAAATGTGGGGTGTTACATTATCTCCCCCTTGGAATCATTCGTCCTCGAATAATGGGTACAAACTTACTGAAACTTTAGAAGTGTGGAAAAATATACACATTACATGTTTGCTAATGAAGGATATAGCTGAGCTAAAATATTAAAACTCCTATCATGAAACTGATTTCTAAACTGACTTGACTTTATTAACTAAAACGAGCTGATTCATCCTGAGAGTTTAGTGCTTACTTGAAATGTTTATGATATGATCATACATATAAAACTGTGAAGTGATAACTCATGCAACAAAATCTAAAGAATTACTAAGGATGGAATAGGGTACGTAACTTCTCGTTAGGAATTACCCCTCAATAAGACACGTATAGAAATCAAAAGAAAAGAACTTCTTTGTATCGCCAAGTACATTATGTAATCATGAATCATGAGATAATGAGACTAAGGTCGTTCAAGTAGTATTACCATGTCTGAGATGGAATACTGTGAAGACTGAGACCATGCACTTAACACTTATAAAGTAAATCAAGACTAAATATCTTAATCAGAGACATGTTGCATGGATTGAACTAAATTCACCACTTGGATTGACGTGAATTAATTACCTCATGGAATGGACATATTCATGAAACTTTAGATAGTAAGACTAGATGGATAGAAACAAAACTATAGGAGCTTATCTTGTCTGATTGCTAAATCGAAATGCTGGCTATACGCGTTTAATCTAAAACACCCTGATTTTTGGACCTTAGAAAATTTTCTAGAATTCTGGTCTCTAAACCCAATAAGACTCGAGGGTACAAGCCATATTTTGGGATACGGATGGTATGTCTAGTTGAATGTTGACCATTGTTGGTTGGTGGGATGGATATTGTTACAAGAATGGATACGACTTAGGGGTATGAGTACTATTGGTTGTTAAGGATCATTTGGACCTAGCCATACACATATCCTATTAGACACGGGACCTCAACCATATGTCCACACATTCAAATGGGCATGGGAATTTGACCTCATGCTTCCACATCAGGCAAGGGACTCCAACCTCATGCCATACTTGGACTTAACCACAATACATTTCATTCGGTGAGGTTATCTAACCTTAAGAGATCTTTTTAAGCAAGGGACTTTAGCCTCGAGCATTTTCATAAGGCAAGGGACTTTAACCTCTAAGCCTCTTTATAAGGAAAGTGACTTTGACCTCAAGCAATTTATAAGGCAAGGGACTTTGTACACAAGCCATCACAACCATCATTAGTTGAAATTTGGTACTTTACCCTATGCCCATGCATCATCGTCCATTCAACACAAGATTTTAAGGATTATCCATTTTAACCAATTCAACATTATTCATGACCACATGGTCATTATGGGAGTATTTATTTATCAACCATTTAAAAAGGTGAATGTCTTCATTTAAATCATCACATAATTCATTTTATGGTCATCAAGACCCTCACAAGACATTCACATTTCACTAGCATTCTTATACTACACTTTAGTTCGATACACCATTCAAGTTCATATTTCATGTTGAGGGACTTCGACCTCATTATCTTAACAAGGTTATCATCACACCTTACATAGCTTACAATACCTTTAACAAAATCATTATCAATCATTTACACTCATAAGGCCATTGCTCTAGCTCAATACGCCAGCAATATATTACTAGACAACTCACGTAGATATTTTCATAAACACTTTATATGTGTACCTTCAATAAGGCTATTTTCATGGTAGGTATCATCAAGATTAGGGTTACATAATACCCTCATGTTAAAAAAAATATAACAAGCACTCACGTATATAATCTCCTATCAATAAAATGTATCAACACAAACATAAGCAAAAATCATCATTATTCATTGTTAGGTAACAAACCATTTTCATTTGATTCAAAACCACCATGTACATTTATTAATCCAAGTGTGAAATACATGGTATTAGACTTATTTAAAGAGAGAAATATATACATTACTTAAACAAGATGACACACCAACAATCTTGACTCTTCCTTGACACTTGATGAACACCTCCAAACCCTAGCCTCTAATCTTGCTTCAAGAAGTCTTTAGAGTGTTTAGGAGTGTTTTAGTCTGGTAAATAAAGACTTAGGAGGCTAAAATGACACATATAGTGAGAGGACTTAGGGTTTTAGGAAAGGGAAATGACCAAAAGGTCCTCAATTAAAATATCGAAAGTCCACTCGTGCAGGGGTATGACTCTTCTCTTATAGTTTCTATGGAAATCATGACCTAGGGTACGAGTGGTACCCTAAATTGAACCCTAGGCTTCTCTTAGGTCAACTACACTATTGTGGGTACGAGAGGTTAGTATTGAGTCATAATCAAAGGTTACTACTCTCCCTCCAATCATGAGCTTCACCTATAACAAAAATAGTCCACTCTAGGTTAGGTTTTCACTCCATACGACCTTATAGTATACGACTCGTATACATGGTTACGACCAAGGGATGGCCTTGTCATATAGAAGACTGTATTCTACCTTAACATACTTATCAAGTTACTAAAGGGTAGGGGGAGAAGGGTATGAATCGTGACCAAGGGTACGACTCAAGTCCCAAGTCATGCCCAACTCAGAGACACCAAAAGTTATTGTTTCTCAATGGCTCAAAGTTTAGGTGTTTCAATTCTCCCCCACTTAGGATCTTTCATCCATGAATGAAGGGTAAGGTAAGAAGTTACATAAGTTAACACATCAACATGAATCAAAGCAACCTTTACACAAGTTAGAAACAAGCACACAACAAGGGTACAACACAACGCATACCATAATCGTCATTGATCAACCACTTCATTTCATTGGTCTTGGGACTTCAACCCATTACTTATCCAATACTTACTCATTTCACTACTTAGGGACTCCAACCCATCAACTTATCAAATATATAGAGCAACTCAAAGCATTGGGGACTTTACCCCTTCATCTATCAAGAACATGATTCAACTTAAGGTACTAGAGACTTAAACTCATCATAACACAACACACACGATTTCAAAGCATTAGGGCCTTAAACCCATGATCTAAAAAGACACAAATCAATACACACATTGGGAACTTTAATCCATTATCTAACAAAGACATAAATCAATCCAAAGCTTGGGGACTTTAACCTATTACCTATCAAGACGTACATCAAGGTAAGGAGATTAATACATACCTCCATCACAAGATTCAAGAATAGGAAATAAATGCAGACACTTGGACTTCATGTTCTCTTCCGCTTCCCAAGTAGCTTCCTCGGAACCTTGGTTCCTCTATAGAACCTTTACTAAAGCCACTTCATTTGTTCATATCTGGTAAACTTTCCAATACAAGATCCTCACCGAGATCTAATCATATGATAAAGAATCAAAGATACCAACATCTTCCGAGGGAAAACCTAAGGAAAGGTCACCCATACATTTCTATAACTAGGTGGATGGTGTTCATACTAGAAGGCAACTCTAACTTGTAAGCAACATTTCCAACCCTCTTCACAATCAAGTAGGGACCAACATAGCGGGGACTAAGCTTTCTCTTTTTACCAAACCACATCATTCCCTTCATGGGAGACACTTTCAAGAATAGCCATTCGCCCATATTAAACTTTAAGTCCTTATGCCTCACATCTGTATATTAATTTTGGCAATTTTGAGAGGTTTCAATCTATCACGAATAACATTTACCTTCACTAAGGCTTGGTGAACTAAATTAGGCCCAAGGAACTCACCCTTGCTAACTTTGTACCAATCGATAGGAGATCAACATCTCCTACCATATAATACCTCAAAAGGCACAATGCCAATGCTAGAGTTATCTATTATTATAGGTGAACTCAATCAAAGTCAAGTGGTCATACCAACTGCCGCCATAATGAATTACACAAGCCCGCAGCATATCCTCCAATGTTTGGATAGTTCTTTTTTTGTGCCCATTTATTTACGGGTGAAAAGTGGTACTAAGGCATACTATAGTACCCAAACCCTTTTGGAATGACTTCTAAAAGTGGGATGAAAATGGGGGACCATGATCCGAGATAAAAGACACCGGAGCACTATGCGACTTCACGATCTTTACAAGATACAACTTAGCATAATCCTGAAATTTGTCCTCACGGTCAAGAAATGGGCAGATTGGTCATTCTATCAATAATGACCCAAATAGAATCACATTGATTCTGGGATCTAGGAAGACTGGTAAGAAAATCCATATTATTTGCCTCCCACTTTCATTCGAGCAACATAATCTCTTGGTATAGGTCACCGGGCCTCAAGTTCTCAACCTTTACTTGTTGGCACACATACACTTAGCCACATGGCTAGCAACATCATTCTTCATATTATTCCACCAACAGAACTCTCTAAGGTCATGATACATCTTGGTGGAAGCGGGATGAATAGCATAACGGGCCCATGAGCCTCACCATGAACCTTTCCCTCAATCCATCAATATCGGGAATGCTTGGCCTACCTTGGTACCTCAAAATACCATCACCACCAATCAAAAAGTCCATGACATTATGTTAATTCACATTACACAAGATCTTTATTAAGTCAGGGTCCAAAACTTGCTTCTCTTTTATCTCAACAACTAAAGATGATTGAGATACCGGATGCACAAGCACACCACCATCCTCGAAGTCAGAAAGTTAAAATCCAAGATTTGCCAAACAATGAATATCCTTCATTGATTCCCACTTATCCTCATCAACATGGGCCAAACTCCTAATAGACAACTTACTAATAGCATCGGCGACTACATTCACCCTACCGAGATGGTAATAAAGACTTATATCATAGTCTTTCAACAGCTCAAACCACCTTATTTGCTGGAGATTCAACTCTTTTTAGGTAAACATATATTGAAGGCTCTTATGATCAAAAAATATATCAACATGAATAACATATAGATAATGCCGCCAAATTTTAAAAGCAAAGACCATGGCTAATAATTCTAAGTCTTGAGTAGGGTAGTTCTTCTCATGAACTTTCAATTGCCTAGAAACATAGGCCACCACCCTACCATGTTGCATAATAATACAACCAAGACCGACTCAAGAAGTATCAAAATAAACCATAAAACCATCACTACCATCCGGTAAGGTCAAAATTAGAGCCAAAGTCAATTTATCTTTCAACTTCTCAAAAATACCGTCACGCACACTGGACCATAAGAACTTGGCCTTTTTTTGGTTAATTTGGTCAACGGGGCATCTATAGTGGAAAAACTCTCTACAAACCTTCTATAATAACAAGCTAGACCCAAGAAGCTCCGAATATCGGTTGGAGTCGTAGGTCTAGGCCACTTATTAACTATTGAGATCTTTTGGGGATCCACCATGATCCCTTCTATAGAGATGAAATAACCAAGAAAAGTAATGGTTTTCAGCTAAAACTCATACTTGGAGAACTTGGCGTACAAATAATGATTCTTCAAGGTTTGTAACATGTCACGGAGGTGATCTACATGATCCACCTCACTCTTAGAGTACACTAAGATATTATAAATAAAGATAATAACAAAAAAGTCCAAGAATGGATAAAGGCCCTATTCAACAAATCCATAAATACCGTCGTGGCGCTGGTCAACCAAAGGACATGAAAAGAAACTCATAGTGACCATACCGGGTTCTAAAGGCAGTCTTAAGGATATTCGCATCCCTAATTTTAAGGTGATGATAACTCGATCTAAGATCAACCTTAGAGAAACACTTTGCACCCTAAAGTTTATCAAATAAATCATCGATCCTATAAAAAAAGATATTTGTTCTTTACGATCACTTTGTTCAGCTGACGATAACCAGTGAATATATGAAAGGAACCATCCTTCTTGTATATGAACAACGTGGGAGCACCCTAACAAGATACAATAGAATAGATAAAACCTTTATATAAGAGGTCCTTCAATTTTTCCTTAAGTTCTTTCAACTTTGTTAGAGCCATTCTATAAGGAGGGATAGAGATCAGATGAGTGTCCATAATAATATCAATTATAAAGTTAATTCCCCAATCAAGAGAAAACCCAATAAGATCATCAAAAAATACTTTGGGAAACTTATTTACCATGGGGAGAATTCTAGAGAAGGATCTTCTGAGTTAGAATCTTTAACTCGGACCAAATGATACAAACACCCCTTCTAAATTAACTTTCGGGCATTGAGATAAGAAATAAACCTTTCCTTAGGCACTAAAGAACCCCTTTCCCCTACAATGACCAGCTCATTAGGGAAATTGAACATGACCCTATGGGTTCAAAAATCTAATAAAGCATAACACGAATGCAACCAATCCATCCCCAGGATAACATCAAAATCAACCATGTCTAACTCTATCAAGTCAACAAGAGTATCTCTACCACCAATAGATATCACACACACCCTATAGAATCTCTCAAGAATCGCAAAGTCCCCCATCAGGGTAGAAATAGAAAAAGAAACTGACAAACTCTCAGGACCACAATCAAGATGCACAGCCACATATGAGGTCACATAATAAAGAGTAAACCTTGGATCAAGCAAGCAATACACATAATGGGAGAAAAGTATCAGCATACCCATCACAGCATTGGGAGAAGCCTTAGAATCTTGGTGAGTATCAATTTTATACAAGTTATTTTGACCAGTGATGTTGGGTGAATTTATGAATTTTAGCATTGTTATTCTAGCCTTTTTAGACTTGTTTTGAGGATGATTCATGTGCTTAATGTGGTGATAATGATATAAATATGCATATAAGTGTCCATGTATATTTTTACAAATTTTAATAGTGTTTTCACATAAGTTTTGATTCAAATTGATCATTTACAAGTCAATCAAGAAAACTAGTGTGACTAGCTTGAGCTAGGTGTTTGTCTAGTCTATAATATTGGGTTCTAACGTATTTAATGAGTTACTAAGGTTTTTATTGTGTATTTATATGTGAAAAAACTTTTTGGTAATGTTCAAGGATTAATTAGATCAACAAAAGAGTCAAAACAATAAGTTAGAAATCAAAGTGAATGAAGCCTATGCTTAGCTCGTGTGGCGAGTTCTCTGTCATAGATGTTGTGTTATTTTTATCTCTAAATTGTTGTTTTTAATATTATATGATGATTTTTTAATGGATTATGATGATATATGAAGGATTTAAATGCTTCAAGGATAGTGTAAAAAACTCAAAAAGTCTTGGAATGGACCACGGAAGCACAAAACATAGCTTGATGCAAATTTGGACACCTGAAATGTATTAGGAAAGTGAGGGAACATGAGAAGGGATATGGTCATGTGAGACATATAAATAGACACAAAAGGGACCCAAAATAGAGTGTACATATGATATGCATGCATCACATTCTCCATTCCTATAGAATACAGTATACGGTGCATGGTCTATTCCACCCCTGGGTATTTCACTCCAATTCCATTCCAACACAGCCTGGGACTTGTTCTTTGCTATAAATACAACTTTTTAAATGTTTTTAATCACTTTTGGATGTTTTGTATGATTGAGAAAGCTAGCTCAACTTCTTTTTAGGGTATATATCTCTTTAATTTAGTTTCTTTTATTATTTGTATCATCAATCCAAGGGATTGGATGATAAATATTTCTATTGAAGGCTAAGACTCCCTTTTTGGGGTTAAGGCCATGATTATGATTACTTTTATTTTGAATTAAGTTTTTTAATTTGCTTATCATCATTATGGTTGTTTGTTTATTCTTTTTTTAATTATTTTAAGGATTAGCTACCCTTAGAATATATTAATTGTCAACCTTGTGATCTCAGGAGAGGGAATAGGGAGATAGAACATGGGAATAAGAAAAGTATGGTTCTTATTTCTTTATAAAATAAGGAATTTTAATTAGTATATAGGATAGGGATGTACTTAGATATCTTACTTGATTCACACGTAGGATGACATCTTATAGAACTTAATTGGATTATTACATCCCCCCTCAATGATGTAGGTGTAAGGGCCAACTTAGGTAAATGATTAGAGGTTGGAGAATTGTAATCATGCAATTAACCCTATGAATCAACAACCAAGATAAGCAGTTTAACGAATGAAGTTCAACAACGTAGTATGATTGTTCTTAAGCCTTAACCCTGGGATTCTATCCATTGATTGTCCTAAGTCATTAATTTTCCATATTAGTTTAGTTTCTTTTTAGTTTACAACTCTTAAACCTCCTTATATTTTTCTCAATTGTTAAACTAGAATTGAATAGGCGGTGAACATAAGTCCCTAAGAGATTGATACTTGGTAATTCTTAAAGCCAATTTACTACTTGATAAGACCACGTACACTTGCATGTGCGCTTGGGCGCTGTCAAGTTTTTGGTGCCATTGCCGGGGACTTGAAACTAGGAAACTATTTTGTTTTTAGTTTAGCTATATTGAGTTGTTCATAATTTATTAGTTTTTCTTTTAATTTTATTTATATTTATTTTTTTCACACTTCTTGACATGGCAACCTGGGATAGATAGTTTTTGAGTGATGACAATTCTATATGGTGTATTGTTTGTTGCCATAGTGGTTATTCTGAAGATATATATGCTGTCAATACTAATTCAGTAATGTTTGTGGGCTATTCTGAAAGGCAAAATTATATAAACAACTATAATCAAATGGTGCAGAATCAGCCACAATCATGGAATAACCACCAGCAATAGTTTCAATAGGCCTAACCAAATTAGTCAACTAGCAACATAGAAGAGATACTGATTCAAATTTTAGCATCTCAAGTATAGTTGATGGAAGACATGAAGAACTATCGGGATGATGTAGATCAATTGGATAATAAGCTGAAAGTAGATGCAAAGTTGACTTCCCAACCTTTTGTAGACAAATTCGTTGACAATTCGAGGAAGTCTAAGTACTCAGAAACTCAAATTAATGAAGAGGTCAAGGAGATTCCACCACCACCATATGAATCGCAGCTACTACATTTTCATCTTTCTTTTGAGACTGAAATTGAGAAGGTGAACAAAAGTGAGTGTGTAGTAGATTGTGTAAATTTTGAAGTAGGATTGGTTAGGCCTCACTCGAAGCACTTTTCTATATTATGTTTAGATGATATCTTATCTGTGGAATCATTTAAAATAGTGGAATAGTGTGAAGATGAGGAACAAGATTTCTATATTCTGGATTTTACACCGGATAAGCAACATAAAAGAACACCTCACCTCAAGGATGAGTTTCCATGCGTATTCTATTACTCTATTCCTTAATTTTTGTACCACTACCCTATGAGCGAGGCAAAAAGATGGATGCAAAATTAAGGGTGAAATTCATATCCTCAAGGTGGAGGAAAAAGTTGATTGTATCGTTCCGCGACACTAAATTAGGCGTTTATTGTGAGGCAACCCAAGCTGAGGTATGTTTTATTTTTAGTTTTTAATTTTATTTCACATAATTTTTGTTTTTTTATTGAGTCACAGGTTAATGGGAAGTCTGAGTACCGAAAATCTGAGATAAGAAGCATGGAAAAAACAGAGTGTGGGGTTCCACGGATCTCTTTTATATGTAAAATATGCTACTAGCTAGGCCTAAGGGTCTCAAGGAGTAATTCTATCTCTTACCTTTAAATTCAGTTTGGGGACAAAGTAGATTTTTAAGTGTGGGGTGGGGGAATTCCCAATTTTTGGCTCAATTTTAAAAATTTTTAGGTTAGGAATAAATGATATATTATTTTCAGTGTTATTTTTGATTTCATGAAGCAAGTGGGTTATTTATAAAAGCATGTCGAATAAGTGAATTTCTATTTTTGAGACTCTTAGGCTCATGTTTATGACTCTTGTACTTTTTGGCTTAATTTTGAATTCATGCTATTGTTTGGTTGGGAGTCTATGATGATCTTATATGATTTTAACATGTGCCATATGTGTTTGAAATTTTTGTATATTCTATGTTACATGTGATGTCTATAACTTGCCCAGTGTATGTGTGAAGCGAAATAAAGAATGTGGGTTTAGGAAATGATATAGGCATTTATTTGATAGCCTTGTTTTTACCTTTTCTTTTGCCTACCCTTTGTGCATTATCCTAGTTAACCCCAATTGAGCCTTTAGCATTTTATTTGGTAGCCATATAAGTAGCCTAATCCGTTCTTTGATAGACCATAATTTGATCCAAAAAGCTCTTAAGTGCATTAATTGAAAAAAAAATTAATTTAGTAAGGATTTTGATAAATTGAAGAAGAAAAAGGTAAAATTGATGCTCCAAGGTAAGAGTTATTGGTGTTTAGAATTTATGTGTGGCGGTTGGGTTTGATATAAATGGTGTTAGAAATATTACCATGATTATAGAAAAAGAAAAAAATTAGACCTTGAAGGAATAAGCAATACGCACACCATGTGTTTGTAAAAATGCTTAAAAGAGATGGGGCACAACAAAAAGATATGGGTAGATGGAAAATATATTACTAGGTTACTGAAGGTGGTTTTATGTGAAACTTGACTGCGCACATGCAAATGTAAGTGGTCTTATCAACTAGTAAAGTGGCTTTAAGAAAGCCCAAGTGTTGATATCTCAGGGATTTGCGTTCGCCGTCTATCCAATTCTAGTGTAACGATTGAGAAAAAATAAACAATGATGTTTAAGAATTATAAACTAAAAAGAAACTAAACTAATGTGGAAAAGTAATGACTTAGGATAATCAATGGATAGAAGTACGGGATTAAGGCTCACGAACAATCATACTACTTTGTTAAATTTCATTCGTTAAATCGCTTATCTTGGTTGTTGATTTGTAGGGTTAATTTCATGATTAAGATTTCCCAACCTCTAATCGTTTACCTAAGCTGGACCTTTCACCTACATCGTTGAGCGGGGATGTAATAATCTAATTAAGTTCTGTAAGTTGTCACCTTACGTGTGAAATAAGTAAGGCATCTAAGTGTATCCCTACCCTAGATACTAGTTCAAATTCCTTATTTTATAAAGAAACAAGAACCATACTTTGCTTATTCCCATGTTTTATCTCCCTATTCCCTCTCCCGAGATCACAAGGTTGACAATTAATGTATTCTAAGGGTAGTTAATCCTTAAAATAGTTAAAACAGGAATAAACAAACAATGATAATGATGGTAAGAAAATTGACAAACTTAATTCAAAACAAAAGTAATGATGATCGTGGCCTTAACTTAGGAAAGGGAGTTTTAGCCTTCAATGGAAATATTCATCATCCAATCCCTTGGAATGATGATACAAACCATAAAAAAATACTAAATTAAAGAGATATATACCCTAAACAGAAGTTGTGGTAGCCTCCTAAGTCCTTCAAAACTTCAAAAAGTGATTAAAAACATTTACAAAGTTGTATTTATAGCAAAGAACAAGTCCCAGGCCGCGTTGGAATCGAATTGGAGTGAAATGCCCAGGGGTGGAATAGACCATGTGTCGCATGCTACATTCCATAGGAATGGAGCATGCGATGCAAGCATATCCCATATACAAAATTTCTTGGGTCCTTCTGAGTCTTTGATATGTCGCACGCACCCAGATCCATTCTTACGTGCCCTCACTCTCCCAATACATTTCAGGTGTCCAAATTTGCGTCAAGCTGTGTTTTGTTCTTTCGTGGTCCATTCCAAGCCTTTTGAGTTGTTTACACTTGATTTGAAGCTTTTAAATCCTTAATATATCATCACAATACATTCACCAAGAATCCTACAGCATTAAACACAACTATTTAGAGCTCAAAACAACACAACATCCAAGATCGAGAACTCGCAACACGAGCTAAGCATAGGCTTTATTCACTTTTATTTCTAACTTATTGTTTTGACTCTTATGTTAATCCAATAGACCCTTGAACATTACCAACAAGTTTTTTCGCATAAAAATACACAATAACAACCTTACAAACTCATTAAACACATTAGAACCCAATACGATAGACTAGACAAATACCTAGCTCAAGCTAGTCACACTAGTTTTCTCGGTTGACTTCTAAATGATCAATTTGAGTCAAAACTTATGTGGAAACACTATTAAACATTTTAAACACATACATGGACACTTAGATTCACATTTATATCATTATCACCACATTAATAACATGAATCATCCTCAAAACAAGGCTAAAAAGGCTAGAATAGCAACGCTAAAATGTTTAAATTCACCCAACATCACTACCCCACACTTAAAGTCTTGTTCGTCCTCGAATAATTCTTAACTATAAGTATCATGAGCTGAAGAGACTCCACATTTCTACTACATTCAAGACACTTAAGATAGTACTACAATAACTACACATAATGGAAGTTATACACTAAGCATGTTTCAACATAATTGAAAGCTCAAGAACACTACTCAAAAACAACCTAGCTTCAAGAATTGACTCACCTAGTTGGCAAACTCATGTTTATTGCTAAATCAAGGATATCATACAAATCACCTATATTCATCAAACCTGTTCCCCTCACAATAAGTGAGCTACCCATAATCACTCACAATAATGTAATTCATAATATAATGGGTACAAGAATCAAATTACGCTCACTCTCATAAAGAATTCACAAGTTACACATAATAATCCATAAACTTGCCCTTAGTGTCATGCTCCACTATGTTAGAATGTTAATCTTAGGATCTAATAGGTATTTTTGGGTTGTAATGTTGGCTAAGGGATGGGTAGGAACTATCTTGTCCTGCACTAGTACCAGAAGCAGAAGCAGCAGCAAACATAGCACCCTTTGGTATGGGAGTAGAGGAAGTCGTAATAGAGGCCCTATTGGACTAAGAAACATCTAGAATGGGTAACTCATGCTGTATGTTCCGAACCTGAACACAGTGAAAACATTTGTATTTCCCTTGCTCAAACTGACCACAATGACTCTAACCACAAAATCTGCAAGGACGGTGGGGTAGAGCCGACTGGGAACCACTAGTCTAAAATTGGACACCTTGTGCCCTAACCCACCACTAAACTAGGAGCGGCAACCACCCAAAAATTTTACGTAGGGAGAGCGAGCACTAGCCTAGGAGAACGAACTTGAACTCCCCCACTTTATTTGTGGCCACTTGCCACCAACACCACTACTACTCTCAAAAGGCCTAAACTTCCTTACTTGCTTCTTACTAAGCTCAACTTGCTTTTTCTTCTCATCTTATACTGGTTGCATATACACAATCAATCTAGAGATATACATGTTCTCAATCAACAAGGCTATCTTGCTTTTGAGAACTAACTCACGATATAAACTCTATACAAACTTACGTATTCTAGCCCTCATTCTAGAGACTATCTCCAAAGCATACCTTGATAATTGATGGAATTTCATGGAAAAATCTTGAACTGACATCCTCTCTTTCTTTAAGTTCATGCACTTTTCCACCTTTGCCACTCTCGACTCTTGAGGAAATAAGCGGTCAAAGAAAGCCTTGAAGAAATCCACCCAAGAAGCCGGACTAGCATTAATAACCCTAGACTACTCTCACCCTTCGTACCACTGGTATGCTATAATTTCAATTGGTAAGGAGAAAGCTTACACCTTAAAGTTTTGAAGCATATATGATTCTGAAGATCTTCTCCATTTCATCAATGAATCCTTGAGGATCTTCCTCAACCTTCATACCAGAGAACATAGGAGTACTCAACCTTATAAATTGGACAATTCTAAAGGCCTCATAAGAAATGGTAGCTAGAGCTCCATGCTCCACTTGATAAGCTACCAATTCAGTCAAGAGGTTTATAGAGTGACGAAATTCAACATTAGTAGCATCCCTTTGAAGGGATGAGTTAGGGTTGGTGGGTAGAACCCCACAAGCATGCCAGATGACTCATCCCTAGCCCAAGTCTGAACTCTAGAAGTTGGACGAGATTCATCCATAGCACCCTCAATAGTGTTTACCTGAGTCTCAGATCTCCTTTGAGGCATGATATAAAAGATAGCAAACAGAATTAGAGAAATTCAAGACCTTATACCTTATAGCTTGATATTGAAATATAAGAAAGGGAAACATTTCCTAAAATTTCTCATAGCTTCTCTTTTATAAGTGTGGCATGCTTCACACCCATAAAATAGACTCTACTTGACATGGTATTGTGAACACCCAACTGAACATAAACCTAGGGATCCGATACTAACTTGACACATCCTAAACTTTGGGCCATGCCATATGGGAACCTCAACCACACATGTACCGCAGGTCACCTCGTAACCCAACCTAAACACTTCATCATATTGTAGGAGTTGAAGGAACTCCAATTCACAAGTTAAGATCACGGAAAAATATCATAAGTCAACTTTAGATTCATAATAATAATAACTATGCCCAAGTTCACAGTTGTTCACAATACCTCTATACAAAACAAAAGTCAATAGGTATCTATGTCAGGACAAGCCCTCGAGTATAGCCAAAACCAGTCCTAAAGAGACTAAGCCTAAAGATAAGGACTAAGAGATGAACGTTTTCCCGGTGTAAAAAAGCTCACCCCTTCAAGTAAATGCATGAACCTTCTGATCTTCTAATCACTACTTACTATGCAGGTAAGGAAGAGGATTCTCTAGCCCCAACATCGCGTGGGGACATAGCATCTAAAGACGGTAAGTAGTTGTAATGCTAGCATGTAACTCAAGGATAAGTGATAATGTATTTTATCAAACAACAACAAATCAATATATCACAGTGTGTCACGTTCATACATTTAACCATAAATATAGATATGTTACATGCCAGTCAAGATATCAAGGCTCATCAACATTCTCAAACATTCATTCATTAGGCATGAAATAAGGAACTCCGACCCTCCACACTTATAGGTTCAATATTTCACACTATGCATAGGACTCTAACCACAATCACATACACTTAGACAAAGGACTTCAACCATGATTACTTATTTATTAACCAAGGAATTTAACCACATACACAATCATTCAAGCAAAAGGGCTCTAGCAATACACATATCAAATTAGACACGAGACCTCAACCACATGTCCATTTGCCGACATACACCTAATTCCAACATCTTAAAACACCCCCAACACAACCCATAATATCTAAACATGGCCTACCCTCAAAATGGGGGTCCTAAAGGTCATTTTGAATGCATTATTAGAGCATTAAAAGCATGGGGTCATATAATTACTGTTTCTCACAAAAATGGTCAAAACTTTTCGTTCGGATATTAAATTAAGGCAAATTTGGTATCGTTGGAAATCTAATTCAATTATCTATAATTTGGTGGGTCTTGAGATAAAAAATTAAACATATGTGAAAATCTATACACATTCAAAGCTGACCCTTATTGAATCAAATACCAAAATTTGGTTAAATCAAAAACTCTTAGTTCAACTTTGCTCTATATCCACCTCATAAGCAGTATTCACACTAGGATAATGATCATGCCACATGTATTAGAATATAAATCATAGGATTATAGTTTACACACATAGAAATGATGGTTTAATTTTTAGCTCAAAAATGCAGGGTGTTTCTTGTAACATTATCTCCCTCTTAGAATCATTCGTCCTCGAATGATGGTAAGAACTTATTGAAACTTTAGAAGTATGGAATACTGTACGTATGACATGTCTACTAATAAAGGATGTAGCTGAGATAAAACATTAAAACTCATATCATGAAATTGATTTTTGAGCTGAATTGACTTTATTAACTATAAGGAGCTGATTCTTCCTGAGAGTTTAGAACTTACTTGAAATATTCATGATACGATAAAACATATAAAACTGTGAAGTAATAACTGATGCACCAAAATCCAAAGAGTTAATAAGGATGGAATAGGGTAGTAACTTCTCATTAGGAATTGTCCCTCAAGAAGACACGTATAAAATCAAAAGAAAAAGGACTTCATGGCACCACTAAGTACATTATGTAATCACAAATCATAAGACAACGAGACTAAGGTTGTACAAGTGGTATTACAATGTCTGAGCTAGAATACTTGGAAAACTGAGATCATGCACTAAACACTTATGAACTAAATCATGACTAAATATCTTAATCGAAGACAGAATGCAAAGACTGAACTGAATTCACAATTTAGATGGATGTGAATGAATTACCTCATTGAATAGCCATACTCATGAAACTTCAGATAGTAGGACTAGATGGAAAGAAGTAGAACTATAGGAGCTTATCTTGTCTGATTACTAAACTAAATTGCTAGCTATACGGGCTGAATCATATAGAAAGTTTATACTCAATTGGAGTATTAATCCAACACTATTCTAAGAAGTTTTAATAACATTAGGGAGAAAAGAATTCTTTGGCATGATCTGAGTGAGATATCTGAACAAGTAATCTAAATATGGCTATAAGTCTCCAACATAGAAAATAGGAGCTATGATAGAATTACTAGGCCTTAGGCTATTGAACAGCTATCTTTCATAATTAGCCATGCTTCTCACATACACACATGTATACGTATAACTACTCCGGCCAAAGTCTGAGTTGAGTTTCATATTATCACCTTGTTCAAGCTTAACTCAAAATCACAAAGTACTACCCATAAGACCATAGTACTTGTCTAAACGATGGATTCAATATCCTATGTATTTTCACAACTCTCATCTCAAGATAAATACTTATTACCACTTCGTCAACTAATTTCAACCTATTACTATAAATTCACTAGCGCACAATGCATTCAACCACTTATAAACCAGCATAACATCCAAGCCTATCGTTATAACCACATATGAACTTCTAGGCAAATAACCCACCAAAGCATCTTTCCCATATTCTCTAAACCTCTAACAATAACAACTTTCTTGCACTATTCTTAAGAAGACATGCAAAATTCTCAACTAACCATGGCATATACCAAAATTTTGCCTCAATCTTACTTCACACTTATATCTTTTGATAAAACAAGCATACAACAATCTTTACTTAACAAGATTCATTTACTCTCACCCATCTAAACAATTGTCCATCACCTCTATCTTTACACAAAGAGAGGACACTAAAAGTTTAGAACATGAGGACCTAAGGCATGGAATAATATTATACATAACTCTTACACTAAACTGAGGCCTGAGGATTAGGGTATCTACGGCATAGATGCATCAAAGAGATATAAACTGAGGACATACATGACATAATCAAAATTTTGCTAATCATTAAGAGTGTAACATGAGTACCTGGAACTGAACATACTGTAAAGCATGAGTATATGAGTCATGAGCTACATAACCTAAGTTTGAAGTTCATAAATTCAATGAACATGATTCATACTGCTAAGTAAAATGGACTTCCTCTTACTGAGAACTGGGAGCGTACATAATTTTATGGCACATGCATAAATATGAGCTATGACCATGAAGCTATCATGTAAGTCTTGAGTTGATGTCATGATAACTGGAGTATAAAATTTATACCAAAATAAGAGTGGGTCAGGCATCTTCCTCCTTTACTGATGTTCTACAATTACTGGCATCACTACTAGAATCTGAAAGCCTGACTGGGATTCTTGTTTTATCATACATCATCTCCAACTTAGCTTTAAGCCATCATTCTATGTTTATGGACCCCTTTAATAAACTCTAAACTGAACTACAACCACTTTACTCTGGAGTCTGGGATATAACAATACACATAATTAATAAGCTCACCTTGAAAGACTACACCTGAAAGTGTAAAACCCACTGCTAATACTTCTTTGTGAGATAGAACTCTTAGCTTTCTATAACCCCATTAGTCATAATATAATAATTTAAACACTTACTCACTTAAAATCTTCAAGAGTATCACCATACCCTAAGTTCACACTATCCAGAGATTCAACTCTTCTTTCTATTAGCTTAATCATCAAAGATTCAAACTTAGATTCTAACACTTAACATGGATATTCCCAAACTTTTACTAAACTAAACTAACTTCATTCTTGATCACTTTCTTATTATATACTATCCTTAACTTTCTTTAGCTTAAGGAATCATCATTTTATACTTACACCCTTCTCGACAACATACTTGCCTCACTAAACACATAATCTGCCTTTTTTCCTTCATAGCCTACTAATATCACATCTCTAAACTTATATCTTTCCTAAACCAGGATAATTACCATTACACCAACATACCCAACATCATCAACCTATAACCCATAACTTAGCTGGTAAGAATATCATATACTACATTACAAGCCTTATTCGCACTTAACAACTCAAGGGTACTATCTAAGCAAACACACTTTAAAAACTTAGAAATATTACAATCTAAATCACCTTGGGTACACCTCTATACTATACATACATCATCATACTTATTTTTAAATCAATAAAATTAAATTCTTTATTAAACTATTTCAAGCCTACTGGTTCACCTTTCATACAACTAGCCCCATGGATACGTAATCTACTAAATCTAAATAATCACTATCCCCACTTTACTGCTGCTAAACTTCTGGTTTCATGATTCTAACTCTAAATCATATACTTGATGTTTCAGCTTTTGATGGAATATTTTAGGCCTTTTTCTTAGGATAATTGTGTGTTTTCAAGCAACTATTATTATACTTAACATTGTACTTTAGTGTTTTCAGGAAAAGAACGAAGTGTAAAGAATAACTTGTATAAACTGGGAAAAACAAGGAAAAAAATGACAAGGGATGGCTTAGGCGATAGACCGTCGACCTTGCGATGAACCGTCGGCCTAAACTGTCACCCAAAAATAGAATGCAAAATCACTGGAAGTCCTACGATGGTCTAAGTGATGGACCATTGACCTAGAAACGAACCATCTCCCGACCTGTTACCCAAAAATAAAACATGGAATTACTGGAGCTCCAGCGATGATCTAGGCAACAGACTATCACCCCAGTAAAGAACCATCGCCCCTGCGATGAACCGTCGCTCGACCCGTCGAACATGAAGCGGCAACTCCAAGTTTGAATCTTAAAACCCCAGTTCTAGAATCATATAAATACTAAGTATTAGGTTTTATTCCGTATCTTTTGATAGTAGTTTCATACTTTCTTCTCTATTGAGAGTTGTGTAACGCTTTTTATTGAGATTTGAAGCTAGAAATTAAGATCTGATTATTATTTTCTATTTTTTTATTGAAGATTGAGATGAACAATATTCTACCTTTGTAAGTACTCTCTTAAAGTTATTTATGAACATTAATATATCTTTGTATCTTATATGGAGATAAGTAGCTAAACTCTTAAAACTAGGGTTATGGGAGCCTTGATGTAGAGAGCAACAAGCGAATGCTTAGGCGATGGACCATCGACCTTGCGATGAACCATCGACGTAAACCGTCGCCTAAAAATAGAATACAGAATCACTATAAGTCCTGCAATGGTCCAGGCAATGGACCGTTAACCCAGCAATGAACCGTCGCCCAACCCATCGCCCAGAAATAGAACATGGAATCATTGGAGCTCTAGTAATGGTCTAGGCGACATACCATCACCTTAGTGATGAATCGTCACTCGACCTGTCGAATATGAAGCAACAACTCTGAGTTTGAATCTTAAAACCCCAGTTCTGGAATCATATAATATTAAGTTTTAGATTTATTCCACATCTTTTGACAGTAGTTTCATACTTTCTTCTCTATTGAGATTTGTATAATAGTTTTTATTAAGATTTGAAGCTAGAAATTAAAATCTTATTATTATTCTCTATTTTCTTATTTAATATTGAGAAGAACAATATTGTAACTTTTGTAAGTACTCTCTTGAAGTTATTTATGAACATCAATATATCTTTGATATCTTATATGGAGATGAGTAGATAAAATCCCATAACTAAGGTTTTAGGAGCCTTGATGTAGAAAGCTATTTGGGGTTGTGAATCCATTTGATTTCTAACATCTATCCAAATTGCATAAATCTCTTTTCATTATAATAACATCTCTTAGTTGCAAACTTGAGAAGTGAGCCCATGAACACCACTTGTCTAACAAGAAAGTGGATGTTGGAAAAAGACGTGATTCATATGAAATACATAGGTTTAACCTTTAGGTCAAGGGTTGATGCCCTAACGGGATCAACCTTTATGAGAGTTCTATTGAATGATACATGGATCCTTTAAGTTTGAAAGAAGAAAATGGTAAAATATCCATTAGGTTGAGAAACAAATGGGTAATTCTTAGAATTCAATACTTCTTGGAATTGAAATTAGAAGTTAGAATTCAAGCACAAGTTCACTACCTTCACTGTTTGAACATCTTTGTGAGCATAACTCTAGTTAACTCATTTTTATTGAAATTACACTTGCATTAACTCTCATTAGCTGGACTCTTGTGTGATACAAGAATGAAACAACATTATTAACACATCAAAACCCCCCTTTTACTCTAGAACCTTAGATCAACAATCTAATAACTGTCACACTACTTAGTGAACACAGTATTCTCTATGGGATTAGACACCCAACCTAGTTGGGTTCTATATTTGACGGCAACGCTTACACTTCGTAAGAAAGTTGTAATTTGGGCGTATCAAATTTTGACACCATTGCCGGGGAATATGATTGTCAATTAAGTTTGTGATTGTTAATTGACCTTTGGTCAAGGTTCCTAAATTTTACTTTTGTTTGTTGTTTTTGTTTTGTGTAGGGGAGTTATTATGTATGTCAAGTACATGAAGATCAAGTGCACCATAATTACCAATACATCCAGAACCTCAGTTAATTGGCAGAATGGAAGACCCCTAAGAAGCTGGAAGACTAGCCGCTCTGGCTAGAGCTCAGCTAAATTAGTAGAATAATGGCCAGCAGGCATGTCATCCTAATCCTGATGATGATGATTTGGGGGATGATGGCTTGTTAGATCATGTTAACCCAAGGCATGCAGAGAATATGGTTGCATCAGTGAATTGAATGTAAAGGCAAGAGCATTACCCAGTGTAGTTTGATCTAAACGACGACGTAGATCAAATGGATGGAGTAGGTACAAATTGAGCTATCATTCCTCCACCTCTAGCACTAGGAGCAAAATTTTATATTACTAGTATAATGATTCAACTTCTTCATCTTAAGGGGTTGTTCATTGGACTTCTTAGAGATGATCTAAATAGGTATTTGGTGAATTTTGTCACTATTTGCAAGTCTTTTAATAATCCAGGTGTGGGTAAAAATACTATCCACCTGTATTTGTTTTTGTTGTCTCTGTCTAGGGAGGCGACACTATGGCTAAATCAACTAACTCCTGACTATATAACCTACTGGAGGCAATTGAAAGAGGATTTCCTAGAAAGGTTCTTTCCACCCTCTAGAAGGGTATAGTTGAGGGATAAAATCAGTAACTTCCGACAGCTTCCCACTGAAGCTCTTCATGAGACCTGGGAGAGGTTAAAAAAGAAGCTGATATAGGGCCTAAACCATAACATAATGGATATTCAGCTTATAGAGACTCTTTATTGGTCTTTGAACACTATTACGAAGTGAATTGTGGGTAATGTTGTAGGATGGTCATTGGTTGACCTCACTTTTCTAGAATTATCAAAAAGTCCTATTACCTTTTGAATCTTGAACACATAGTACCTTATCAAGACTTAACCCTAGATCCCATAAAACAGGTAAAAGGGGTTTAGCCACTCATAACGTAATGATTGAAACAACTAGTTAGATTCATGATTTGAAAGATAAACTTACCACAAGATGTATAGTAACTAGTAATTCTTGGATTGGATCACAATAGAAAACCAAAAATATTGATAAAATCTCTTTAGAGCAATTGCTTTTTCAAGCCAAGAAACTAGAGAGAGAAAATATCAAAGTACGTGTCTTTAGACTCAATGTTCGAAACCATTAAGAAAACCCTAAACAAGGGTTTAAATAGTTCGCCCTAATTATGGAAACAAAATAATAAAACTTAGAAATTCTTCAGATTAGGTGACGCCATTTGTGATAGCCTATCAGGAGGATGACGACTTATCACAAATGTCGTTAACTTCCTCTTTGCTTTGGACACTTACTGCCTAATGCTGATGACAAACGGTGATGCCTTATCAGCTCCTTGATGACTTATCACAAATGTCGTCAAGTCTCTACTTCAGTTCTCATATGCTACCTTAGGCTGACGGCATTCTTGATGGCTTATTAGCTCTTTGACGACCTATCACAAAATGTTATCACAGCTCTCAGCTTAGGCCAATTCTCTGTCTATGGCTGACGATGAAGCTAATAGCTTATCACAGGGCTGATGACTTATCACAAATGTCATTAGCCATACTTTGCCTCTATTTACTTTAGATTTCAGCTCATTTGCTTCCATTCTTGTTGGTTCTCTAACATATTAGCTTCTTCTGCAAAATCAAACATAAAATATTAAAAACAACAAAAGATGCTTAAGACTTCACAATTATTCTTAGTTAAAAGCTTCAAATGTCTTAGCATTAGCTCACACATCAACACCTTCAACTTAAAACAATTGTTTGTCCACAAGAAACTAAAACACAACTAAGAGAATACAAAGTATATTTTGCAGTCAATTATCTATATCATATCAAAACATCTTCACCATCTCCAAGGTTAGTCAATTCAAGAATAACTGTGTATATTATTGAAGAACAATAATGCAACACACAGGAATCAAGATATGGCATCAATTCAGCTATAACAACATGCATAGACCAGTATTACACTACCCAAACAAGGTAGTAACTAGCAATATAACCACTGTGACCTCACTACAAAGAAATCCTACTTCACTTATATCTGACATTACATATGTAACCATGGGGAAAATCACCAGACACTCACCTTCAAAATGAAGTTCCAACCAATGTATGCCGAATACCATAGGCTTTCCCTTATTTTCATTACCAAGACTTTTAGACTATTCAACTAGGATCACTATAGGTCTTCTCTTTAGCTTGTAATGTAGGCTAGGGGCTGGTATTATACTCGATGATATTTAAAGTGACTAAGCCTCCTTGACACTACACTAGCTTTTGGGGTTTCACTTATTTTCCTTTTTTTATTCTTCTCTTTTCTTGATCGCACTTATTCAGGATAGGTACAGTTCTTTTCTACAATCACTTATTCTTTTTCACAATTTTTCTTTTCTTGCTCTTTTCCACCGTACCCAGATTTTTATTTTTTTCTTTTACTCTACCTTTCTTCATACTTATTTTACATCATGTATCCCTATGATAGACACCCTCAAATTAGGCTATTTGCCTAAGTCAAGGTAACAGTGTCCAAGGAGGACCAGGGCCAAAACAGTTTCATTATGATATAAAAATGGGACGGTGATAGGTATCATAAAAAGAGATAGGCTATTAGGCTAAAAATAGGGATCAAGGGATATTATGCATACAGGGAAGGTCATTAAGTCTAAAGTGGGCTAATATCAAAATTGCCTATGATCCTTTCCTAAAACCACTATCCTTCAACCTAGGTAAGACTAACTGGGCAAGTTCTAAATCCAACATATAAAGGGAACTAAGTAAAACCTCACACGCATATGGCACACAAGTATATCACAAGTTACTACTTATATGGTTCATGCAATTGTTTAACAATGGTTATCATGTCACTAGTACTAATGCCATAACAAGATGCACAGTCGTCACACATAAATGCATTTCACACAGTTATAAAATAGACCTTTGGAGAGGTGTTCAAAAATCAACAAAAATATGTCAACTGCCGTAGATACTTATTTTTCTCTCAGTTAACCATAACACATCACAAAAGCCTAAACATTTTGGGTCTACTAGGAATAAGACTCCGGGGAAAAGAGGCACAGCAATAAAAACTCCAAGAGGACCTCAACACCCACAAGTAGTCCCAACACCCTCAACTTAGAATCATGCAATGTCCCCAATACATCAAACCAAAACAAGAGAGTTGGAAACATACCAGTGGCTCTATGGGTGCAAAGATCTTATGTCAATCACATAATACGAATACAAACAACAAACTACCTTGGGTTGCCTCCCAAGCAACGCCTGATTTAATGTCATGGCATGAGCAAGTTATCTTGACTACTCAGAATTCATCAAGATACCTCGAAAGTGCTTCATCCTTTATCCATCCACTTAGACGATTTGAATTGCCGGCCCATCTTTCGATCTTTACTTTTTTTAGGTCTGTTGGGCAAAGGTGAGGGCATGATAAGGAATGCTCTATCACGCCACTTCAAAGACTTGAACCTCTTGCCCAATTTTGCATCAAACTTTTGTGTGGGCTTATTGGGAAGCAGTGAGGATCTTAAAAAGCCACTAAATGGATATCGATCTTTAGGCTTCTTGGCTTTTACGATTGGGTTTTTGGTATACCCTTTTGGAAAGATAAACTCCAAAATGTAAGAATTTTTCTCCTCATTTTCAAAATTCATCATTTGCTTGGGTGATTTAACTTTCATCACATCCATCAGGCATAATGTTGAATAGTGGTTCGAATGAGGACCAACTCTTACTTCCAGAGTAGCATCCCTATTAGTATCTTTACCCTGAAATGGACTAGATTCTTCACAAGGATTGTTCTTGATTTTTTCTTTTGCCTCTAGCACTATTTCCCCAATCTTGGCATCATCCATCATGGTTTGTTCAATTTTTTGGGAAATCTCTAAGGGTTGACCAACATCATGCTCATCATCAGTATAGGATTCTTACTCTTCATTTCACACTCTTTGATTAATCTAAATGAATCAATAGAAAAGATATCATGTAAACTTAATGTAGAAGAGTGCTTTGGATGATTGACCTCGATATCTATCTCCCCTATCCTTTCTTTTTCATTGTTAAATGCCCTAATTTCTTGACATATATCACATATGATATCATTCGTTGTGTCCATACGATCCAATATTAGTTAAAGTATAGCTTTAATGCCACTCTTTCTGGTGCTTCATTCTTCCTTTTCTTGACCAAAAGACCTATCAAAATCATAAGAAGAACTAAAATTTGGGTTAGCACAATGGGGGTAAGGGGCATTTGGCCAATCACGCCAATGTCCATCTTGACCACCACATACAGAACATTCATACTCTCGATAGGATAGAGATAGTGCACACATCTCTCTCTGGGCAGCATATCTACAGTCTTGCCAAAAGCAAAGTTAATCACAATATGGACATGGATCATCAAGATAAAATTTCCAACCACCAAGATCATGTTCATTCTATCATGCCATAGAAGTGAGTAAACTAAAATAAAAATCTAGCTAACACAAGAATTAAAAGTAAACTAAAAACAAATATTTACAAATTTGAATTCAAGCAAGTAGGCTAGAATTCCAAACCAACTCAATATGCCAAATTATCCCCCATCAGCGGTGCCATTTTTTATAACGCTCAACTTACACGTCAATTTAGTGCAAGGCGGTCATCGTCAGTATATTTACCCAACTTTTAGAGTCGGGGTCAAATCCACAGGGAATAATGTGTGTGGCAATCAAACTAATTTAAAACTATAGCTACAAGTTGAATTCAAATAGATGATACGAAAAGATAAAATGAGGGTTTTGGAGATTAGCCAATAAATGTTGGTCACTTTAGCTTCGGCGTTTGTAATCAAGAGTTTATGAAAAACTAGAATTATGTTCACTAGGGGTTTTGGTACTTGATAGATGCTAATGGTGATTCAAGATTCTCACAGTAGGTAGGAAAATATGTTATCTTTATTGAAGTTATGCCTAAATGTCTCTCAACCTACTTAAGCATTTAATTACCTAATCCTCTAGAACTTAGGGAATTTATATTCATGACCAGATTTTACCTCAGGTTAATCAACCTTGTTACAGCGTCAATTATTAAATGGAAATTTAGTGTTTCCAAGTCCCTGTTGATAATTTACTTCCCACTATATTTGATTTCTTTCTCAAGCAAATCAAAGTAGGTGTCATCTATTATTTGCAAACAATAGACAATAATTAAAACCTCAGAATTATCAAAAAGTCCTATTACCTTTTGAATCTTTAACACTTAGCACCTTATTAAGACTTAACCCTAGATCCCATAATTCAGGTTAAAGGGGTTTAGCCACTCATGACGTAATGATCGAAACAACTAGTTGGATTTATGATTTGAAAGATAAACTTACCACAAGATGAATAGTAACTAGTAATTCTCGGATTGGATCACAATAGAAACCCCAAAATATTGATAAAATCTCTTCAGAGTAATTGCTTTTTTAAGCCAAGAAACTAGAGAGAGAAAATATCAAAGTACGTGTCTCCAGACTCAATGTTAGGAACCCTTAAGAAAACCCTAAACAAGGCTTTAAATAGTTCACCCTAATTATGGAAAAAAAATAATAAAATTTAGAAATTCCTTAGATTAGGTGACGTCATTTCTGATAGCATATCAGGAGACTGATGACTTATGACAAATGTCATCAGCTTTCTCTTTGCTTTAGACACTTCCTGCCTAATGCTGATGACAAATGGTGATGCCCTATCAGCTCCTTGATGACTTATCACAAATGTTATCAAGTCTCTGCTTTAGTTCTCATGTGCTTCCTTAGGCTGATGGCATTTTTTACGGCTTATCAGCTCCTTGACGACCTATCACAAAATGTTATCACAGCTCTCAACTTAGGCTAATTCTCTGTCTATGGCTGACGATAAAGCTGATAGCTTATCACTAGGCTGACGAATTATCACAAATGTTGTCTGCCACACTTTGCCTCTATTTACTTTAGATTTCAGCTTATTTGCTTCCATTCATGTTGGTTCTCTAACATATTAGCTTCTTTTACAAAATCAAACATAAAACAATCAAAAATGACAAATATTGCTTAAGACTTTGCAATTATTCTTAGTTAAAAGACTCAAATATGTTAGTATTATCTCACACATCAGGGGGTTTCTAAGGCAATATCCAAGAAAATCAAGGTCGGAACTATTACGACAAAGGTGGGTAGAAGAATAGGGATCTAGGTAACTGGAAGAGGAAAAATGATAAGAGTGGAATATATGTACCCCCTAGAAGCAAATACAATGCTGCAACTAGCTCTAGTAAGATATCCATGGAGGACATAATGGAGAAATTAGAGAGTTAAGACTACCAACTCTAAGGTGACTACTAAGAAGAGCGATTTGTCTTCCATGAGTCAGTTGGTAAACACACGCTCTACTTCTATCAAATAGTTAGAGCAGCAAATGAGCCAACTCTTAGCAGCATTGAATCAAAGAAAGAGAAGAACTTTTCCAAGTGATACAGTTTAGAATCCTCGAAATGATGGCTCCTATATGGAAATTACCACACTAAGTGGTAAGGTATTACCAGGCATGTTTGTGGGCAAATATATGATTGCAGAGGATAATAAGCATGAATAAAGTTATCTAGTGGAGTCTGATAAACTAGATAAAGTTATTGATAATACACCATCCAACCATCAGTAGGGTGATGAATTGGAGAAGAATAGGGGAAAGGAGCCCGAAGTGGTGGTTACTATGCTTCCAAAACCTCCTCCTCTATTCCCCTACCGGTTGAAAAAAAAGGCCGATGACACAAAGTTTGGCAAGTTTATCGTCATGCTTAAGCAATTAACAATCAACTTGCCATTGGTGGAGGCATTGGAGAAAATGCCCGGGTACGCAAAGTTCATAAAAGACCCTATTACGAAGAAGTGGATAGTTAGTTATGAGATGATGGACAATCTCTATCATTGTGGTGCTATTTCCACAAGGTCATTGGTAAAGAAGAAGGCAGACCCGAGAGCATTTACTATCCCGTGCACTATTGGGCCTCTTGTTTTTACAAAAGCTCTATGTGATTTGGGAGCTAGTATAAATTTGATGCCACTTATTGTGTTTAAAAAACTGTGTTTGAGGGATCCTATTCCCACGAATATGACATTAGTTATGGCAAACAGGTCTGTGAAATAGCCCATAGGGATTTTATATGACATATTAGTGAAGGTGGCTAGTTTCATATTTATAGTTGATTTTGTCATTCTCGATTATGAGGTGGACTTCGTGGTGCCCATAATCTTGGGTAGACCTTTTCTCACAACCGGGAGTGTACTTATTGATCTAAAGGCAATTAAGCTACTATTTAGGTTGAATGATGAAGTAGTTCAATTCAATGTATGCCAGTCCATGAAACAACATAAAGATATAAGTGTATTTTCTATTGTGGATGTTTATTATGAGGAAGAGCAAGAAGTACCTATAGAGGAAAAATTTCTTGTGGAGACTTTAGCTGCTATATTAATGAATTTTGATCAAGATGGTATTGAAGATTATGAGGAGACTGTATATGCATTGACAAGCATGGGGTCTTATTTTTATGCACCCAAGAAGCTAGATTTGGACTTGAAAAATTGTTCAAGACCACCAGCCAAGCCGTCAATCGAAGAGCCACCTACTTTGGAGCTGAAAGAGTTGCCCATTCATTTGAGGTATGTGTTCCTGGGCTGTGGGAATACACTATCTATTATTATTGAGGCTGACTTAGGTGAACAATAGGTGGATGCCCTTATCTCTATTCTTAAGAGATATAAGAGGGATATTGGTTGGACGATTGCAAACATTATCGGTATTTCTCCAGGAATATGCACACATAAAATCCAACTAGAGAAGGATTGTATCCCAACTATTGAGCATCAGCGTCATCTAAACCCACCAATGAAAGAGTTGGTAAAGATAGAAATCATCAAGTGGCTGGATGCAAGAGTGGTATACCCCATCTCAGATAAAAAAATAAGGCATGAAAGTGGTGGCTAATGAGAAATATAAGTTGATTCCACTCAGGCCTATTACTGGATAGAGAGTGTGTATGGATTACAGAAAACTGAACTTGTGGACATTGAAGGACCACTTCCCTATGTCTTTCATGGATTAGAGCTTGATCGATTGGCGGAAAGAGGTTGGTATTGTTTCTTGGATGGTTATTCTGGCTACAATCAGATTTCTATAGCCCCAGAGGATCAGGAGAAAATGACATTCACCTGCCCATATGGTACTTTTGTATTTAAGCGGATACCGCATGGATATGTAATGCACCCGCTACCTTTCAACGGTGTATGATGTCTATTTTCTTAGATATGGCTGAAGACACCTTGGAGGTGTTTATGGATGATTTTTCTGTGGTAGGAGATTCGTTTAAGCTGAGTTTGATTAATCTGAGTAAGGCCTTGCAGCGATGTGAGGAG
The DNA here is from genome assembly GCF_002878395.1 of Capsicum annuum. Lineage (NCBI taxonomy): Eukaryota > Viridiplantae > Streptophyta > Magnoliopsida > Solanales > Solanaceae > Capsicum > Capsicum annuum. The sequence goes on from NC_061122.1 coordinate 93,065,110, forward strand.
TTCAATCTTATTATTAATTAGGATAAATGCCACTTCATGGTGAAGGAGGGCATTGTTCTCAGACACAAAATTTCATCAAAGGGTATTGAAGTTGATCGAGTTAAAGTTAAGGTTATCGAAAAGCTTACACCTCTTATTTTAGTGAAGGGAGTGCATAGTTTCCTTAGTCATGCTAGCTTCTATTGGAGATTTATAAAGGACTTCTCAAAGATTGCAAACCCCCTTTGAAAATTTTTGGAGAATTTAAATTCTCCTTTGATGATGATTGCTTGAAAGCATTCGAATGCCTTAAAGGGAAGCTGGTTGATATACCTATTATTTTTGCACCGGATTGGTTAAAATTGTTTGAGATCATATGTGATACAAGTGGTGTTGCCCTTGGATCTGTGTTGGGACAAAAGAAAGACAAATTGTTTCATCCAATCTATTATGCCAGCAAAGCACTGAATAGAGCTCAAAAGAACTAGACCGTCACAGAGCAGGAACTTTTTTCAGTAGTCTATGCCGTTGATAATTTCTGTTCTTATTTGCTAGGAACCAAGGTGGTATTCCACACTGACCATTCATCCTTGAGATATTTGATGGAGAAAAAGGATGAAATACCAAGGTTGATTAGATGGTTGCTGCTACTTCAAGAATTCAATTTTTGAAGTAAAGGATCGTAAGGGCTGTGAGAACCAAGTTGCAGACCATGTATCTAGACTTGAGGGAAAACAAGCAGCAAAAGATGAACTTGAGATTGATAATGCATTTCTAGATGAAGAAATCTTAGCTGTCGTGCTTGAAAAAATACCTTTGTATGCAGATTTCGCTAATTATGTAGTAAGTGAAATTGTTCCTGAAAATCTTTCATTTCATCAAAGAAAGAAATTTCTTCATGATGTGGCTCATTACTTTTGGGATGAACTATTTTTGTTTTGATGGTATGAGAATGGCATTAATAGGCGGTGCATCACAGAAGTAGATATGTTGAGTATACTGAAATCAAGTCATGCTTCCCCAATTGGAGGTCACCATGCAGGTGATAGGACTGCCAGAAAAGTGTTCTAAAGTGGATACTATTGGCCTACCTTGTTCAAGGATGCTTACGAGTTCGTGAAGAGATGTGACCAATATCAAAGGCAAGGGTCAATCTCAAAGCACTATGAGATGCCAATGTCTAAAATGTTAGAGGTAGAATTATTTGATGTTTGGGGCATTAATTTCATAGGGCCCTTCGTGAGATTATTTGTGATGAAGTACATATTAGTTGTTGTTGACTACGTGTGAAAATGGGTCGAGTTCGTGGCTCTGGAGGATAATGAAGGAAAGCGGGTTGTTGTATTCTTAAAGAGAAATATCTTCTCTCGCTTTGGGGTACCACATACAATCTTAAGCGATGGAGGATCACACTTTTCCAACAAGATATTCAGAGCCGCCTGGGTAAAATATGAAGTCAAGCAGCAAAAGATGGCTACCCATACCACCCATAGACTAGTAGGTAGGTGGAAATCTCTAATAGGGAAATCAAAGCTATCCTTGCCAAGAGTGTAAATGCTAGAAGGAAAGATTGGTCTAGAAAGCTGGATGATGCCTTATAGGCGTATACAGAAGCTTTCAAGAAACCAATTGGAATGTCACCATACTAATTAGTTTATGACAAGGTGTGTCATTTGCCGATTAAAGTAGAGCATAAAGCACTGTGGGCACTAGAGCGGCTTAATCTGAACTGGAATGAGGCAGCAGATATGAGACTGGGGCAGCTGAATGAGATGGATGAGTTCTATCTTAGAGCTTATGAAAGAGCTGACTCGTACAAAGAAAGAATGAAGAAGTACCATAACCGCAGAATTGAAAAGCGAGATTTTTAGAAAGGTGACTTGGTGCTCCTCTTCAACTCCCGACTCAAGCTTTTTCCAGGTAGGCTCAAATCCAAATGGTCTAGCCCATTTAGAGTTAACCAAGTCTACTCATCTAGAGTAGTGGAACTCGAAAATGAAGATGGGATTGTCTTCAAGGTTAATAGGCAGCGGTAAAACTGTATATCGATCCAACAGACTCGATGAAAAAAATTGTGACAATCTATCTCAATAAAGTCTAAGTAATCGAGATAACTGAGTCGTACCGCGATAATAAATCAGGCACTAATGGGAGGCAACCCACATTGTGTGTTGTAAAGCATTAGTTTATGTTATTTCATTGTTTTATGCAAGCTGAAGGGTTTGTGTAAGTGTGCAGGTATGTCAGTGCAGGAAAATAGAAGCTAAAAGAGTTCAGGGAGACCAACGGATTACCCGATGGACCATCGTAGGCTTAATGGGCTATTGCGGGAACTATCGCAACAAATTCTAGAAACTAGGATACTGGAAAATTAGCAACAGGTTAATTGATAGACCGTCGCAAGCTCGACAGGTCATTGGCCCAACCATCACTAATGAGTTGCAAGGTGAATGCACTGGAAATAGGTGATGGGTCATCTAATGTACCATCGCACGTGCGATGGACCATTGCTTGAACCATTGCACTTAACCCTAATTGAGTGGATCAGATCGAATTGATTAAAAGTATTGAATAGTTTATTCTTATCCGACCCAACCGCTTATAATTGGATAATTTTACGCGATTAAGTAATTCCGCAACTGTTCAAGTGCCTGAGACTATTTATTTCCCACACATTCAACATACCTGAACCTTTTTATTCTCTTTAGAAACATCTTATCATCCCTTTCCCATCTCTTTAAACTCTATTTTTCTCTTTACCTTTTCCATCACAAGCAAAGCAAAGTTTCTCACCAAATCAAAGATCCATTTCTTGAGTTTTGTATTTAGTGTTCAAGTTAGAGTAGTGATCAAATACTCTATTACCAAAGTATGATCTTTTCATCACTCTCTAATTTGTTCAACATTAAGATCTAATAAAATAGGTAAGGCTGTAATGGTGAAATAATTCTCCTTTATTTTGATTGATTCTGTGTGGGTCTGAATTAAGTTGAAACCTAGAAAACAATGTCCTGGGGGAAGTCTGAGTAACCCATGTACCAAAAATTGAAAAATATGGTGATGTTTAATTGATGAAAATGCTAAGAAAATTGCCTTTGAATGAAGTGTATGCAAGGTGTTTGACAAAATGCCAAAATGAGGCTTGAATTCAAAAATTGCATGCGGCGGCTTGTGCAACAAACCGTCGAAAACTTAATGATCTATCTCCTAAAACCACCGCACCTTTTTCAGAATTGAAGCCTCTAGATTGGACCTGACCGATCATCGCAGGCTCGATAAATCGTCGCCCTACCCGTCGCTGGCCGAAATTTCTTTTTTCTTCTGCTTTGAGTTTGTAAACTCATAAATGTCTCATTTGTAAGTGATATGGAAAAAAAAACTACCACTAACCAGAGGCAGGGGTAGGGGCCAAAGGACCAGGCCAGAATTATCACAGGATTCGGATGCAATGGCTCACAACACCCAGCAAAGATGCCAGGTGGTTTCTTCATCCTCCCAGTCTAAAGAGAAGGGTGATAGCAGCAGCAGCAGCAGCTTGACCTCGATCCCGAGCAAGCATGGGGTTGAAAAATCTAACCCCCTCTAAGTAGAGGTCTCAGAATAGGAGAACCCAAACTTGGTACGGCACAAATACCCACAACTGCGGGAAGCTATCAGGTGGCAAGTTGAAGGCACTCAGAAACACTTCTACAAAGGGCTTGAGAAAATTGACAGGTTGGAAGTCCAAAGGCCTATTTTCAAAGAATATTAGATTATAACTGCAACTCTGCATGAGTATCCAGAACTTGAGCACCGATTTAATGAATATGAGTTGGCATGGATAAGTCGACCACTCAGATCTTATCAACCGAATCTGATTTGTGAATTTTTAGCAAATTACTTGGTGTTGCTAGAGAAAGACTGTCCATCAGGTGCATCAATCAGCAACATGAACAATCTACGCACAGTTCCTTTGCGGATAGTCAACATAGATATATATCGTAGTGTACACTGAATAGGTTTATGGTCGGGCCTGAATATCAAATAGTGGGTGTAATACCAGATTTAGAGCATCGATTGTTCACAAAGATCAACCAAAGGCCTTGGATGACTAGAATATTGATAGAAGAAGGTACATGGTTACATAACCTATGCAAAAGGATATCTAAGTCATCCCTAAGTGTTAGGGCCAAGTTTTGGGGGTAATTATAACGCTGAGGCTAATGCTGGCAGGCGGTGATGACCGTTTAGAAATCAACAGAGCTATGATTCTTGTTTTATTGATTGAAGGGTTGATTATGGATTTCATCCACATTATTTTTGATGAATTATTTACCCGCGCTCATAGAACTACCAGTACACTACCATTTCCATGTCTGATTACTGAGTTGTGTAGGTAGGCAAATGTCTTTTTATTTAGTCGAATTGATTACGAGGTTCGAGCAATGCATAAACAAGATATTGAGAATACAAGCGATGTAGCAAGGTTAGATATGAGAATCAATAGATGCCCATCTCATCAAACTTAGCCGACAATAGTTCTTAAGATATCTGAGATTTCTTTAAGTATGCCCTTACCTCTGACTATGTATATGCCTCCTACCACATCTTCAAGTTCAGCTTTGATGCCTACGAGTGGGTCTACAGACTTTGCATCAGTCCTGCCCCAATATTCTGAATACAGGCTGAACTAGGATAACTTTGCGAAGGCAGTCCGAGCCCAAAAAAGGTTTGAAAAATAGTTAGTTATATGGGGGCAGATTTCAAACCCTTCATTGAATGAATTATAGAGGCAGCGTACGTCCATTCAAGAATATTCAGCTAAGAATGGATGATATGAAGGAGTGAATCAATAAAAAGCTAGATGCCATATCTATTCTAGATTTCGTCAAGTTCATGGTGGAGTTTAGACAGGCTCAGGCAGATATAGCATAACTAAAATGGCAGCCATAGCAGTCCCTATTTGATCCATCCCATCTTATAGGTGATGAGGATAAAGGTCTTGTTGACCTAATGGGGAGACCTATAAAAGACAAAGGTAAGAAAGTAGTAGAAACAGATGAAAAAATAGAGAAAACCAAAAGAAAGTAGCCAAGAAAGGGAAGCTGGCAGCCACGACACTTAAAGAGAGACGAATATAATGTGAAGAAAGAACTTAAGAGATTGAAGAGATCATTGGAAAAGCGGAGAAAGAGACAGCAGGATGAAGCTGCTGGTATTTCCACCAGTTTGGCCCCAGTTCGGAGGCCAATTTCTGACCCTATTCATCGTGAGATTATTCTAATTCTAGAGGATGTAGATGTGAGGACCCCTTTCACCATAAGATTCAATGTTTCTGAAGATGAAGCCAGAGAAGCCTCGGACCATTTGACTGATGCCTCATCTGACAGAGAGGTTGTATAAGTATTTTCCTCCCCTGTTTTTACTTTGTGTGCATAGAGGACATTGCATTATTTTGAGGGGGTTGATAGTTGTACCATGGGGGTTTTTGTTGCCGATGTTCTTTTTACTCATGTTTATTTAGGAGAACCGGTATGTTTAGTTTGCATTTTTATTTCCATGTGATATGCTATAAATATCAAGGAGCGATTATTCATATAAGTAATTTTATGTTCTGTTGCCGTCATTATGTAAATATGGATGATAAGTGATGGTGGCAAAGTGTTGAAAAAAAGTATTGGCAACGTTTTTTTGAATTTTTATATAATTATTTCTTCTTACCATTTGGTAAAGTATTGTGTAGCCATTTGTGACTCTAAAATTGACATTAGAATGTAGAGTGAGGCAAAGCATAGCTATGAGATATAATTCCCAAGATTTGGTAGGATAGGAATTAATTCAGTGACTTTGTGTGTGAGTATTTGCGCAGTTCATGCATAAGTGTTACACCTAGAACTTGTCCGGTTCATTAGATGTTGTCGGGTATGCGGCCCAATAAGATTGGATAGTCGGCCTCTTTGTTTTGTTAGTCCACTTAGCCAAAATAATGACCCGCCAAAAACATTTTTGTTCTTTTGTAAACCCAATTAAGCCTTGTCAGTGTTTTTTCTATCCAAATAAGTGAATCACTCTCTAAAAGGTTTTAGCACTTTGCTTTGGCCCTGGTCCAATTTGGGACATTATGCACTTCAACTCTGGAAAATCTCCTAAGTTGAGGGTGGCTACTATTGGATTGTTAGCAGCCTAGGAGGGCAAGTTAAAGTTAGTTTAAGAAGTAGCATCCGTCCCTAGTTTAGTTAGAAGTCTAAGTAGATATTTTGTACCTCAACTGACTGCATTAGCTTAAGTTGAGGGTGGTTGATGTTGTTGTTCTCTAAAAAAATTGGGATATGACAAGGGTTCGGATGGATAATAAATATTATAAATGAGTGAAAGGAACTTTATCCTTGTGAGTAGATACCACAAAGGGTAAATAAAGTGAAGTTTTGTACTTTAAGTCACTAGTACAAATGATCAACCTTCACTGAGCCAAAAACCTCATAACAACCCTTAGCAAGTCCTACTTGATATTGGCAAGTCAATCATGAGAGAACGTTAGATGATAAGGGCAAGCTTATAGGTATGCATAGTGTTTGTAACTTCTTTTCTGAGAGTAACAGTCTGAGTTTCGTCCATGATTTAATTATGTAACGTGAGGTGGACTTCTTTGACTGTGAGGACATATTGAGTTATTTCTGGTCTGCTTATTTCTTTGGGGTGTTGTATCTGTGGCTGTGAATATGCTGATTAGTAGCTAATGCCAGTAGTAGATCCATGTGTGTTGAGATCGCATAACCGAATGGGCAGTTGAATAATTAAATGATCTTGTTGTCTTGACTTTAAAATGCCCATCATGATGTTATTCGTATATGTATCTTGGTGTTGAGTTGCTTGAGGACAAGCAATTGCCTTTAACTGAGGGTGTTGATATTCCGGCATTTGACGGAATATTTTAGGCTATTTTCTTTGGATAAATGTGTGTTTTCAAGACACCATTAATGTATTTAACATTGTACTTTAGTGTTTTCAGGATAAGAACTGAGTGTGAAGAATAACTTAGATAAACAAGTCAAAACAAGGAAAAAAATGACAAGCGACGGCTTAGCCGACGGACCGTCAGCCTAAACCATCGCCCAAAAACAAAATGAAGAATCACTAGAAGTCCTGTGACAGTCCAGGCGACAGACTGTCGACCCTGCGATAAACCGTCGCCTGAACCATCTCCCAGAAACAAAACATGGAATCATTGGAGCTCCAGCAATGGTCTAAGTAATGGACCGTCGCCCCAACGACGAACCGTCGCTCAACCTATCGAACATGAAGCAGAAAATCTGAGTTTGAATCTTAAAACCCATTTCGAGAATCATATAACTACTAAGTATTAGGTTTTATTCAGCATCTTTTGATAGTAGTTTCATACTTTCTTCTCTATTGAGAGTTGTGTAACACTTTTCATTAAGATTTGAATCTAGAAATTAAGATATGAATCTAGAAATTAAGATATGATTATTAATCTCTATTTATTTATTAAAGGTTGAGAAGAACAATATTGTAACATTTGTAAGTACTCTCTTGAAGTTATTTATAAACATCAATATGTTTGATATCTTATATGGAGATGAGTAGCTAAACTCCCATAACTGGGGTTATGGGAGCCTTGATGTAGAGAGCTATTTGGGGTTGTGAATCCATTTGATTTCTAATATCTATCTAAATTGCATGAATCTCTTTTCATTATAATGTCATCTCTTGGTTGCAAACTTAAGAAGTGAGCCCATGAACACCACTTGCCAGACAAGAAAGTGGATGTTGGGAAAAGAGGTGATTCATATGAAATCCATAGGTTTACCCTTTGGGTCAAGGGTTGATGCCCTAATGGGATCTACCCTCATGAGAGTTCTATTAAATGATACATGGATCCTTTAATTTCATAATAAGAAAAGGGTAAAATACCCATTAGGTTGAGAAACAAGTGGGTAATTCTTAGAATTCCATACTTTTTGCAATTGAAATTAGAAGTTAGAATTCAAGCACAAGTTCACAATCCTAACTGTTTCAACATCTTGGTGAGAATAACTCTAGTTAACTCATTTTCATTGAAATTACACTTCCATTACCTCTTATTACTTGGACCTCAGTGTGATACAAAAATGAAAAAACATTATTAACACATCAAAACCCCCTTTTACTCTGGAACCTTAGATCAACAGTCTAATAATAGTCACAATACTTAGTGAACACAGTATTCCATATGGGATCGACACCCAACCCAGTTGGGTTCTATATTTGACAGCGACCGCTTACACTTTTGTAAGAAAGCTATAATTTGGACGTATCAAATTTTGGCGCCATTGTTGGAGATTACGATTGTCAATTAAGTTTGTATTTGTTAATTGACCTTTGGTCAAGTTTCCCAAATTTTACTTTTGTTTGTTGTTTTTATTATATGCAGGGGAGTTATTGTGTATGCCAAGTACAAGGAGATTGGGTGCACCATTATTACCAATACATCCAGAACCGCAGTTAATTGGTAGAATGGCAGACCCTCAAGATACTGAAAGACTAGCTGCTCTGGCTAGAGCTCAACTAAATAAGTAGAATGACGGTCAGCAGGCAGGTCATCCTAATCCTGATGATGATGATTTGGGGGATGATGACTTTTTAGATCCTATTAACCTAAGGCATGCAGAGAATGTGGCTGCACCAATCAATCATAATATAAATAGGAATCGCCCCTTTAGGGAAAGATAAGAGCGTCTACCAGTGCAATTTAATCTGAACAACGAAGAAGATGGAATGGATGGACTAGGTGCAACTGGAGCTATCATTTCTCTACCTCTTGCACTAGGAGCTAAATTTAATATTACCAATATGATGATTCAACTCCTTCATCTTAAGGGATTTTTTTGTGGTCTTCTGGAGATGATCTAAACATACATGTGGTGAATTTTGTCACCATTTACAAGTCTTTTGATAATCCAGCAGTGGGTCAAAATGCTATCCGTCTGCGTTTGTTTCTATTGTCTCTATCTGGAAAAGAGAAACTATGGCTAAATAAACTGACTCCTGACTCTATAACAAACTGGAGGCAATTGAAAGAAGCTTTCCTAGAAAGGTTCTTTCCACCCTCCAAAATGGTATAATTAATGGATGAAATTAGTAACTTCTAATAGATTCCCATTGAAGCTCTTCATAAACCTGGGAGTGGTTTAAAAAAAAGTTGATGCAGTGCCTGAATCGTAACATGATGAATATTCAATTGATGGAGACTCTTTATCGAGCTTAAAACTCTATTACGAAGCCAATTGTGGATAATGTTGCAGGAGGGTCATTTGTTGACCTCACTTTTCTAGAGGCTTTGGAGATGCTTGATCAGATGACCAAACAGAGTAAAGCTTGGAATACTAGGGATTCTATGGTAGCAAGCCCTACTGTGTTGGGTAGTCCGACTACAGAGCAACATAAGAAGGAGGAAGAACATAACCAGGATATGGCACATTTAACAACACAGATGGATTTGCTGACTAAGCATCTATTGTTTGAAAAAATGGAGAAGATGAAAGCCATTACATCCTAAGGAAGAGCTAACTTTGATTCAAAAGAAGAGACAAACTATCTAAATAATTAGGAGGGTTTTCGAGGATATAGCCAAGGAAATCCAGGTCGAAACAATTATGACAAAGCTGGTTACAAAGATAAAGATCAAGGGAACTGGAAGAGCAAAAATGATAGGAGAGGACTATATGTACCTCCTGGAAGTAAAGAAAATGCTACAACTAGCTCTGGCAAGATGTCCATGGAGTATATGATGGAAAAATTATTAAAGGGAGTTCAGACTACTAACTCTGGGGTGACTACTATGAATAGTGATTTTTCTTCCATTAGTCAGTTAGTAAACTCACACTCTACTTTTATCAAATAGTTGGAGCAAAAAATAAGCCAACTCTTAGCAGCATTTAATCAGAGGAAGAGCAAAACTTTACCAAGTGATATAGTTTAAAATCCTTGAAATAATGGCTCCTGCATGAAAATTATCAGACGGAGTGGTAAGGTATTTCCAGGACCATCCGGGGGCAAACTTTTGATTACAGAGGATATTGAGAATGAAGAAATTTATCAAGTGGAGTCTGAGAAACTAGATGAAGTTATTGATAGTACACCATCCAACCATCAGCAGGGTGATGAGTTGGAGATGAGCAGGGAAAAGGAGACCGAAGTGGTGATTACTATGCTTCTAAAACCACCTCCTTCATTTCCCCACCGGTTGAAAAACAAGGCCGACAACACAAAGTTTGGCGTGTTTTTCACCATGCTTAATCAATTGACAATAAACTTGCCATTGGTAGAGGCATTAGAGCAAATGCCCGGATATGCTAAGTTTATGAAAGACCTTGTTACAAAGAATTGAGTAGTTAGTTAGGAGATAATGCACAATCTCCATTATTGTGGTGCTATTTACACAAGGTCGTGAGTGTAGAAGAAGCCAGACTCAGGAGCATTTACTATCTCATGCACTATTGGACCTCTTGATTTTTCAAAAGCTCTATGTTATTTAGGAACTAGTATAAATTTGATGCCGCTTGCTGTGTATAAAAAACTAGGTTTGGGGGATCCTATTCCCACGAACATAAGATTAGTTATGGTAGACAGGTCTGTGAAACATCTCGTGGGGATATTATATGACGTATTTGTGAAGGTGGCTAGTTTCATATTTCCAGCTGATTTTCTCATTCTCAATTGTGAGGTTGACTTTGAGATGCCCATAATCTTGGGTAGACCTTTCCCCATAATTTGGATTGTACTTATTGATTTAAAGGCAAATGAGCTACAATTGAAGCTGAATGATGAAGTAGTTTGATTCGATGTATGCCAGTCCATGAAACAGCATAAAGATAAAAGCATATTTTCTATTGTGGATGTTTATTATGAGAAAGAGTAGAAAGTACCTATAGAGGAAAAATTTGTTGTGGAGACTTTAGATGTTGTATTAATGAATTTTTATCAAGATGATATTGAAGATTATGAGAAGACTGTATGTGCCTTAACAGGCATGGGGTCTTATTTTTATGCACACAAGAAACTAGATTTGGACTTGAAAAATCGTTTAAGTCCACCAGCCAAGTCGTCTATTAAAGAGCCAACTGCTTTGGAGATGAAAGAGTTGCCCAGTTATTTAAGTATGTGTTCCTGGGAAGTGGTAATACACTACCTATTATTATTGTGGCTGACTTAGGCGAACAACAGGTGGAAGCCCACATCTTTATTTTTAAGATATATAAGAGGACTATTGGTTGGAGGATTACAGACATTATCGATATTTCTCCTAGTATATGCACACATAAAATCCAGCTATAGGAGGATTGTGTCCTGATTATTAAGCATCTGTGTCATCTAAACCTACCTATGCAAGAGGTAGTGAAGCAAGAAATCATCAAGTGGCTGGATGCAGGAGTAGTATGCCCCATCTTAGATACTAAGTAAGTAAGTCCTGTTTAGTGCAAATCCAAAAAAGAGGGCATAATAGTGGTGGCTAATGAGAAGAACGAGTTGATTCCACTCAAGCCTATTACTGGATGGAGGGTGTGTATGGATTACAAAAAACTCAACTCGTAGATACTGAAGGATTACTTACCAATGCCTTTCATGGATCAGATGCTTGATTGGTTGGCGGGAAAAGGTTGGTATTATTTCTTGGATGGTAATTCTTGTAACAATAAGATTTCTATACCCTCAGAGGATCAATAGAAAATGACATTCACCTTACCAAATGGTAATTTTGCATTTAAGCGGATGCCGTTTGGATTATGTAATGCACCCACTCTCTTTTAACTGTGTATGATGTCTATTTTCTCAGATATGGTTGAAGACACCTTGAGGTTTGAATTCAAAAACTACAGGCAACGGCTTGTGCAATGGACCGTCGAACACCCGATGATCCATCACCTAAAATTGTTGCACCTTTCTCATAATTAGAGCCTCTGGATTAGACCCGACGGTTGGGGTCGACGGACCATCGCAGACTCGACGAACCATCACCCAACCCATCGCTGGCCAAAATTTTTTCTTTCTTCTGGTTTGAGTTTGTAAACTGATAAAAGTCTCATTTGCAGGTGATATGGTAAAAAAACTACCATTAACTAGAGGCAAGGGTAGGGGTCAAAGGGCTAGGCTAGAACCATCACAGGATTCGGATGCACCAAGTAACACACCTGGTGGTTTCTTCATCTTTCCAGTCTGAAGAGGAGGGTGATAGCAGTAGCAACAGTAGCTCGACCTTGAGCTCGAGCGAGGAAGGGGTTAAATCATCTAACCCCATCCAAGTAGATATCTTAGAATAGGAGGACCCAAACTTGGTGAGGTGTAAAGACCCAAAACTGCTGGAAGCTATCTGGTGGTAGTTGAAAGCACTCAGAAACACCTCTACAAAGGGCATGAGAAAACTGACAGGTTGGAAGTCAAGAGGCCTATTTTCAAAGAATATCATATTATGACTACAACTCTGCACGAGTATCCATAACTTGAGCACCGATTCAATGAATATGAGTTGGCATGGATGAGTCGACCACTTGGATCATATCAACCAAATCTGGTTCATGAATTTTTTGCCAATTACTTGGCATTGCTGGAGAAAGACCATCCATCAGGTGCATTAGTTAGTGATATGAACAATCTAGGCACAGTTCCTGTGCGGGGAGTCAACATAGATTTCTCAGAGCATACACTAAATAGGTTCTTATTCGGACCTGAATATCAGATACCCGATGCAATACCATATTTAGAGCATTGGTTATTTGCGGCAACCAACCAAAGGCCTTGGCTGGTTAGAATATTGACAACAGAAGGTGAGCCTGCGTGGTTACACAACCTACGCAAAAGTATATCTAAGTCGTCCATAAGCTTTAGGGACAAGTTCTGGTGGGCAATTATATGGCTAAGATTAATACCGATAGGCAGTGATGACCATTTAGAAATCAACAGATTTGTGATATTTGTTGCATTAATTAAAGGATTGACTATAGATTTTGGCCATATTATTGCCGATGAATTATTTACCCGCACTCATAGAACTACCACTGCACTACCATTTCTATGTCTGATTACTGAGTTGTGCAGGCAGAAAAATGTCCCTTTAATTAGTGGAATTGATAATAAGGTCCGGGCAATACATAAATAAAATATTAAGAAGACAAGGGATGTTGCAAGGTTAGATATGAGAGTCAACAGACCCCCAGCTCATTAGACTCAGTCGACACTAGTTCCTGAGATATCTAAGATTTCTTCAGGTATGTCATTATCTCATTTTACGTATATGCCTCCTACCACATCTGCAGGTCTATCTTCGATGCCTATGGGTGGTTCTACAGACTATGCATCAGTCCTACCCTAATATTCTAAATACAGGCTGAACCAGGAGAACTTTGCGAAGGCGGTCTGAGCCCAAAAAAGGTTTGAAAAGCATTTAGCTATATGGGGGTGGATTTCAAACCCTTCGTTAAAAGAATTATAGAGGAAGCAGTACATCCATTCATAAATATTCAGGTAAGAATGGATGATAAATGGATGATATAGAGGAGGGAATCAATAAAAAGTTGGATGCCATGTCCATTTTGAATTTTTCCAAGTTCATGGTGGACTTTAGACAGGCTCAGACAGATATAGCAGAACTAAAGCAGCTGCAACAGCAGTCCATGTTTGATCTAGCCCAGCTTTTAGGTAATGAGGATGAAGGTATTATTGACCTAATGGGGAGATCGACAAAAGACAAGGATAAGAAAGCAGCAGAAACAGATGAAAAAACAAAGAAAACTGCAAAGAAAGCAGGCAAAAAAAGAAAATTAGTTGCCATGACGCCAGAAGAGAGACAAGTATATAATGTTTATAAAGCACTTAAGAGATCAAAGAGATCAAAGAAAAAGCGGAGGAAGGGATTGCAGGATGAAGCTGCTGGTGTTTCCACCAGTTCGGCCCTGCTCGGAGGCCAATTTCTGACCCTTTTCATCATGAGATTACTCTAATTTCGTAGGATGCTGATATGAGGACCCCTATCACCATAGGGGTCAATGTTGCTGAAGATGAGGCCAGAGCAGCCTCGTACCATTCGACTAACGCCTCGTCTAACTGAGAGGGTGTATAAGTATTTTTCTCCCTTGTTTTTACTTTGTGTGCATTGAGGACATTGCATTATTTTGAGGGGATTGATACTTGTACCGTGGGGGTTTTTGTTGCCGATGTTCTTTTTCCTCATGTTTATTTAGGAGAACGGGCATGTTTAGTTTGAATTTTTATTTACATGTGATGTGCTGTAAATATCATAAAGCGATTATTCATATAAGTAATTTTATGTTATGTTGCCATCATTATTTAAATATAGATGATAAGTGATGGTGGCAAAGTGTTGAAAAAAAAGTATTGGCAACGTTTTTTGAATTTTTGTATAATTATTTCTTCTTACCATTTGGTAAAGTATTATGTAGCCATTTGTGACTCTAAAATTGACATTAGAATGTAGAGTGAGGCAAAGCATAGCTATGAGATATAATTCCCAAGAGTTGGTAGGATAGAAATTAATTTAGTGCCTTTGTGTGTGAGTATTTGCACAGTTCATGCATAAGTGTTTCACCTGGAACTTGCCCGGTTCATTGGACGTTGTCAGGTGTGCGACCCAATAAGATAGGATAGTAGGCCTCCTTGTTTTGTTAGTCCACTTAGCTAAAATAATGACCCACCAAAAACATTTTTGTTCTTTTGTAAACCCAATTGAGCCTTATTAGTGTTTGTTCTATCAAAATAAGTGAATCACTCTCTAGAAGGTTTTAGCAATCGCTTTAGCCCTAGTCCAATTTTGGAAATTGTACACTTCAACTCATACAAATTGACTAAGTTGAGGGTGGCTACTGTTGGATTGTTAACTACCTAGGAGGGCAAGCTGAAGTTGGTTTAAGAAGTAGAATCTGTCCCTGGTCTAGTTAGAAGTCTCAGTAGATATTGTGCACCTCAATTGACTGCATCAGCTTAAATTGAGGGTGGCTGATGCTGCTATTCTCTAAAAAAGGAAAAAAAACTTGGCTATGACAAGGGCGCTTGTGAAAAATAAAGATTGTGGATGAGTGAAAGGAACTTTAATCCTGGTGAGTAGATTCCGCAAAGGGTAAAGAGAGCGAAGTTTTTTACTTTAAGTAACTAGTTTAAATGATTGAAATGCCCTAATTTTCTGGAATCAAAATGCCACACGGTGCTCATGATCCCGAAGGACCACAAGCTAACCCTCTACTGATATATGTACCTGAGCACTGCATAATATAATATAACAAATATGAAAAACCGGTGAAAATTGGTCATAAGGTTCAAAATATCTAAAATACTCAAAACTAAGAACTGAATACTGACACATCTATCTGAAAAGCCTATAACTATCTGATTTGTGGAGCTGATGGGACATGTCCCCAACTAACTCTGTCTACTGAAAATAAATTGAATCTAATATAAAACTAAAATAGGAGGCATACTCGAATGAAAAGGACTCACTACTACGTCTACTGTTGCTGACTGAGTTTGGACTGCTATGGGTGCTCTGGATCTCGCTCTTATGAACCTATGGTATAAGACACATAGCGCAAGATAAAAGTATGCATCAGTACTTTGAATGTACTGGGATGCTAGATGAGGTAAGGTTGAATTCAAGGGCTTATACATGAACATTACTTAACTGAATAACATAAGAATACTAAATGAGGATGTTTTCATGAATGCACAAACTAAAAACTGAGATCGCAATAATACTAATGCTACATTTTGAATTATGGGTTTCGGAATACTGACTTACTGATGACTGAATCTAGTAGCATTGATATTTGAGTTCACTAACTTGGGGATATTGTGTAACTGAGTCTACTAAGATTGATGTCTAAGCTTACTGATACTGTTACTGAGTTACCATATCTGAGATCAAGCCTATATAATGGGTGACCCTTGAGTTTACTGCTGATAGTATTGATACTTGGTTAACTGATTATGAGATCAAGCCTAAATAATGGGTGAACTCTGAATCAACTGATGATAATGTTTGATACTTGATTAACTGAATATGAGAACAAGCCTAAATAATGAGTGCTTTCTAAGAGGTAGTCAAGCCTAGTATAACGGGTGACTCCTCAACTGAGTTCTATTACTGAGACTAAAGCTAAAATCGAAACTGTGGGAGGTAGTCATCTAACTGACATGCCCATTCTATATTGTTGGGGTCCAACCTGTAACCCCAGTTGGAAGGGTGCCAATACCGTACCACAAGTAAAGACACTTCTATCTGAACCTAGAATGCCAAGCCTAATATAACAGGTGACACCTGGTTGGAGCAAAGCCTAATATAACGGGTGACTTTGGGTAGGTAGTCAATCCTAATATGAAGGGTGAATCCTCATCCTGCACTAACTACGTAGTTGTGGAGTTCAGGAATTGTTATTCATGACTCTGCCTAAAATAACGGGGAAGCCATCATCCCTGCCCTCGCTGGGTGTTGAATCCTACTCCCAACTGAATAGACACTGAACTAATTATTAGATCATACTAGACTGAGATAAATCTATTACTGATTATCTTACTTGACTGATCTGACTGAGTTCACTTGGTTCCATTGACTGACGGAATGCTACTAAGGTCTGAACTAAATACTGAACTTCATTAGACTAAATACTAAGATTACTGAGTTTTCTTAGCTTATGTCACTAAATGAGATATACTGATCATAGCACGACTGAGATTATCTTGAGACTGACTCGACTTTAGAAAAGTAGCTAAGTTTTTGGGTATTAAATACCCCAAGGACACAATATCATAAATAAATAAGACATGATAATAAAATATCATTCGCAACATAACCAATGAAGCATCATTTCGAGCACTTGGGAATCTTAAACATGTAATTGTAAAGGGAAGCATGCTATTATCTCATAACTCATCCAACAAGGAATTCGCATGAATAGAAATACATGAAACATATCAAAATTCATTCATTTAGGCCTCTTAACAAACACTTTGCAAGCACTAGTTGACATATGCTTGGGAATAACATACTTCATATTGCAATGACACTATTTTCTTCACATAAGCAATTTATCAAACATGTGGGAGGCACCCTTTGGCCATACAACATTCAATACACTAAATTAACATAATTACATAATTCAACATGTTTCTTGAAGGGACTTTATCATGAACATCACATAACCAACACGTACTTAGGTCAATACTTCTATCTTTATGATCACACATGAATTAAAACTTAATATTAACATGGGCTTCAACTTCAAACCACATAAATCATGAAAAACTCGTAAACATAAAATCTTGAATTTAAAAAGGAATTTTTGGACTTATTGGGTGGAAAGAACTCCAGAAAAAACATCCAACATACCTTTCTATATGATTCTTGAAAGATTCACAGAGGAATTTCCTTGAACCTTCAATAGTAACACTTATTCTTGTTCTTGAGGAAAATTAAGAGAAAACCTTATATTTTGAGTGAAAATATGTTGAATCTCGTGTTAAGGAAGCTTATATAGGGGTGGGATTTGACCAAATTTCCCTTGGAAACACAGAAGTGAAATACTAAAAAACTGGGCACAAGGGCTATGAAAAGGCAGCGCCTTTCCCAGAGCCTTTTGTAGGCTGGGTGGCGCCGCTCTATAGCCTTTAGCTACTGTTTTTCCAACCCAAACATGACCTTAGGATCATCTAAAAATTCTTAAACTCACCCGAGATGTACTCTTGACTTGCCCCCATCGCAATGCAACAAGAAAATCAAGATACGGAGGTCGGGAAGGTCACAAAATAATTTGTAAAAGTTTCAAAGGCTTATGGAAAGGAAAAGTTTCAACACTTCGCCAAATTTTCCAAGTTTTAAGCCTTTCTTGGCATGCTTTATAAGCTCTAAGGACTCGAAAATTTTTTGGGTTGTTACATTATCTCCCCCTTAGGAACATTCGCCCTCAAATGTGGCTGACTAAGCTCAGATTTATGTTAGACTAAACTCACTTAGGGAACGAGAACATATGAAACATATCTGTATAATTGAACTACTGATATATTGAATCTTCAATTGGATATTCATAGCTGATGCATAGAAAACCCAGTTGAAACTATTGATAAGTTGAATTATCATAATGAACATGCATAGCTGATGTATGGGTTCGTGACTGAGGCTACTCATAAGCTGAATTCTCATGAATGCATGAATGAATACACTGAAAAGTTGAACTTTTCTACTTTATATACATATCTAATGCATGACTACTTGACTAAACTGACTTATGAATGCTTGACTGATTATGCAAGGATAACTGATGCTAGCTTGTAATGATAATCTAAGCTTGAAACTAAATGGGTTTAAGGACTTGAAAACATCAGGGAGTCATAGGGTATCTCCCCCCATGGGACACTATGTCCCTCTTAGAACTCTTACTTCACTGAAGTACTTGAGAAAACTGAGGCGATGTAAAAGGCACCTGTGAACTGGTTCATAGCTTAACGTTTCAGATCCGAATATAATGCATGATGCATGAACTGAGTTATACTAGAAACTACTAAAATACTCTATCATGGGATAGTTACATGTTTGAGGTTTCTGATAGCATGCATAAATGAAAAGATGAGAAAACAAACTAAATAAATCTGACTGTCTGACTGCTAAACTGACTTGTTGGCTTTACTGACTAACTCATACTAAAAACTTAAGCTTAACTAAAGTTTTCTATGACATTCTTTCTATAAGTTTCTAATGACCTTAGGAATAAGGAACCTTGGTATGATCTGAATAAGACATCTGAATAGGAAACCATAACATGGCTAGTGTTCTGTAGTATGGGCATTGATAACTCTGTCAGCTGAGGTCTAAGCTGAAATAACTTCTCTTGCTAAGTTCAAGCCTACTCAAATATTTGAAATATATCTATCCACTTACACATCATCATAATATTCAAGCCTATCATTGTGATTAAAGCCTTGTATAAAACAAGCATACTACAATCTTTCCTTAACAAGAAACACTTACTCTCTCTCATCTAAGAAACTGCCCAACACTAAGGAGGATTTACTAAAAGTTTAAGAGAAACCTTGGGATCTAATTGATTATAAAAATAAAGATGAGAAACTTATACATACCCATAACTATATCCGAAGAACTTTCCTGATCATGGTAAGTCGGAGGTACACAAAGCTTGATTGGGTGTTACCCACTGGTCGTACTGGAGATGGCGCCCTGTTGGTGCAAATCTTTACCTCTCTATGCTATTATTCTATACTCCCATAGTCTGTGGCCTATCTTACCACATCCAAAGCATAAATTATTGCCCGCTCTACACACCCTCTTATGGTTCTTACCACATTCTTTGCAAAAAGAATAGGTTACGCCACTCTTCCCACGACCTAGTGAATTAAAGACTGGTGCTCCATCTCGACTGACATTCTTATACTTAGAAACTGGTGCCTGAACTAATAGTGAAACTGGTGCTGAGAATCTCTGACGAAACTGGGAGAGATTACTACCCCTTAATCTTGGTGCAGAGGTATTTGTTCTAGCCCTCTAATTTATCCTATGATCTCTTCCCTCATTCTGCTAAGTGTAAGTCAAAAAAATAGATAGGACAGCATTCTGCAAATTGTTCTGAGCAACTACTATATGAGCTAAGGTGGTGAAAGTAGCTCTGAACTCTGCATGAAAGACATGCCCATCCGAGGGATTTGCCCGAATGGGTTGAGGGGATGACTGATTTTTATTACTTCTTTTATTAGCTTCTCTGGAAGACATATTCTATAAATAGAGAAAGGAATGGATTAGGCTAAAAATTATCTGGAACTTATACTTACTCACACGACATGAATACTGAAAGGAGGAAAACTATTCCTAAAACATCTTATTGCCTCCTGTACAAAAATGTGGCGTGAAACACACCCATGCACAACACTCTATTAGATACAGCTTTTCAAACTCCTAGGAAACTATTGAACCATAGGCTATGATACCAAGTTTGTAACACCCAGATTTTTTTGAATCAGAACACCACACGGTGCTCATAATTCCAAAGGACCACAAGCTAATCCTCTACTGATATCTGTACCTGAGCATTATATAATATAATATAACAAATGTGGAAAACTGGCGAAAATTTGTCGTAAGGTTCAAAACATCTAAAATACTCAAAATTGAGAACTGAATACTGATACATCTGTTTGAGAAGCCTCTAACTATCTGTCTATGGAGTTGATGGGATATGTCCCTAACTAACTCTGTCTACTAAAAATAAACGGAATCTAATATAAAACTAAATAGAAAGCATCCTCGAATGAAGAGGACTCACTACTACATCTACTACTGCTGAATGAGTCTGGACTGCTATGGGTGCTCTGGATCTCACGCTTCTGAACCTATGGTATAAGACATCATAGCGCAAGAGAAAAGTATATGTCAGTACTTTGAATATACCGGTATGTCAGATGAGGTAAGGCTAAATGCAAGGGCTTATTCATGGACATTACTTAACTAAATAACATGATAATACCAAATGAGGATGTACGAATGAATTCACAAACTAAAAACTGAGATCGCAGTAATACTAATGCTAGATTCTGAAATACGGGTTTCTGAATATAGACTTACTAATGACTGAGTCTAGTAGTACTAATATCTGAGTTCACTAACTTGGGGATATTGAATAATTGAGTCTACTGAGATTGATGTCTAAGCTTATTGATACTGATACTGAGTTACCATATCTGAGATCAAGCCTATATAATAGGTGACCCTTGAGTCAACTGTTGATAGTGTTTGATACTTGGTTAACTGAATATTAGATCAAGCCTGAAGAATGGGTGATCTCTAAATCTACTGATGATAATGTTTGACACTTGATTAACTGAATATGAGATCAAGCCTAAATAACAAGTGCTCTCTAAGAGGTAGTCAAGCCTAGTATAATGGGTGACTCCTCAACTGAGTTCTATTAGTGAGACTGAAGTTGAAACCAAAACTGTGGGAAGTAGTCATCTAACCGACATGCCCCTTCTATCTAATAGGGGTCCAACCTATAACCCCAGTTGGAAGGGTGCCAATATCGTGCCACGGATAAAGACACTTCTATCAGAACCCAGGATACCAAGTCTAATATAATGGGTGACACCTAGTTGGAGCTAAGCCTAATATTACGGGTAACTCCAGGGAGGTAGTCAAGCCTAATATGACAGGTGACTCCTCATACTACGCTCGCTACGAAGTTTTAGAGTGTGAGGATTGTTATTAACTACTCTGCATAAAATAATGAGGAAGTCGTCATCCCTGCCCTCGCTCAGTGCTTAATCCTACTCCTAACTGAATAGACACTGAAATGATTCTTAGATCATACTAGACTGAGCTGAATCTATTACTCATTATCTTACTTGACTTATCTGACTGAGTTCACTTGGTTCCATTCACTTGATTAGACTGAATATTGAGATTACTAAGTTTTCTTAACTTCTGTCACTAACTGAGATTACTGATAATAGCACAACTGAGATTATCTTGAGACTGACTCGGCTCTAGATAAGCAGCTAAGTTTTTGGGTATTAAATATCCCAAGGACAAGATAGCATAAATAAATAAGACATGACAATAGACTACCAGTCACAACATAACCAATGAAGCATCATTTAGAGCACTTGGGAATCTTAAACATATAATTGTAAAGGGAAGCATGTTATTGTCTCATTACTCATCTAACAAGGAATTCACATGAATAGAAATACATGGAACATATCAAAATTCATTCATTTAGGCCTTTTAACAAATACTTAGCAAGCACTAGTTGACATAGGCTTGGGAATAACATACTTCATATTGCAATGACACTATTTTCTTCACATAAGTAATTATCAAACATGTGGGAGGCACCCTTTGGCCATACAATATTCAATACACCAAATTAACCTAATGACATAATTCAACATATTTCTTGAAGGGACTTTATCATGAACATCTCATAACCAACACATACTAAGGTCAATACTTGCTTCTTTATGATCACAACATAAATTAAACCTTAATATTAACATGGGCTTCAAATTCAAACCACAAAAATCTTGAAAAACTCATAAACATAAAATCTTGAATTTAAAAGGGGATTCTTGGACTTCTTGGGTTTAAGGAGCCCAAGAATCAACATCCAACATACCTTTCTATATGATTCTTGAAAGATTCACGAAGGAATTTCCTTGATTTTGAACTTTCAATAGAAACCCTTATTCTTGTTCTTAAGGAAAATTGAGAGAAAACCTTATATTTTTTGTGAAAATATGTTGAATCTCGTGTTAAGGAAGCTTATATAGGGGTGGGATTTGACCAAATTGCCCTTGGAAACACAAAAGTGAAATGTTGAAAAACTGCGCAAAAGGGCTATGGAAAGGCGGCGCCTTTCCCAAAACCTTTTGTAGGATGGGCGACGCCTTGCTATTGAGGAAGGGGGCCAAGGCTCTAAGATGGGTGGTGCCCCTCTATAGCCTTTAGCTAATGTTTTGCCAACCCAAATATGACCTTAGGCTTGTCTAAAAGTTCCAAAACTCACCTGGAATGTATTCTTGACTTTCCCCATCGCAATACAATAAGAAAATCAAGAAACGGAGGTCGGGAAGGTCACGAAATAATTTGTCAAAGTTTCAAAGTCTTATGGAATGGAAAAGTTTCAACACTTAGCCAAATTTTCTAAGTGTTAAGCCTTTCTTGGCATGCTTTAGAAGATCTAAGGACTCGGGTATTTTATGGGGTGTTACAATGATCAACCCTTACTGAGCCTTAAAACCTCATTACAACCCTTATCAAGTCCTACTTGATCTTGGCGAGTCAATCATGAGAGAATGTTAGATGATTAGGCCAAGCTTATGGGTATGCATCGTGTTTGTAACTTTTTTTCTGAGAGTGGAACTCTTAGTTTTGTCCATGATTTAATTGTGTAATATGAGGTGGACTTCTTTGACTAGGAGGGTATGTTGAGTTATTTCTTGTCTGATTATTTCTTCGGGGTGTTGTATCTATGGCTGTGAATATTGATTAGTAGATAATGCCAGTAGTAGATCTATGTGTGTTAAGATGGCATAACCGAATGGGCAGTTGAATAATTGTATGATCTTGTTGGCTTGATTGCAAAATGTCCATCATGATATTGTTCATATATGCATCTTGGTGTTGAGTTGCTTGAGGACAAGCAATTCCCTTAAGTTGAGGGTGTTGATATTCTGGCTTTTGATGGAATATTTTAGACCTTTTTCTTAGGATAATTATGTGTTTTCAAGCAACTATTGTTTTATTTAACATTTTACTTTAGTGTTTTTAGGACAAGAACTAAGCATGAAGAATAACTTTGATAAACTTGGAAAAACAAGAAAAAAATGGCAAGCAACCGACCGTCGACCTTGCAACGAACCGTCGTCCTAAACTGTCACCCAAAAATAGAATACAGAATTACTGGAAGTCCTGTGACAGTCCAGGCAAAATACTGTTGACCCTATGATGAACCGTTGCCCGACCCATCACCCAGAAGCAGAACATGGAATCACTGGAGCTCCAGCGATAATCTAGGCAACAGTTCGTCGTGCTCGACCCGTCGAAGATGAAGCAGCAACTTCGAGTTTGAATCTTAAAACCCCATTTCTGGAATCATATAAATACTAAGTATTAGGTTGTGTTCCGCATCTTTTGACAGTAGTTTCATACTTTTTCTCTATTGAGAGTTGTGTAATACTTTTCATTGAGATTTAAAGCTAGAAATTAGACTCACACCTAATTCCAAAGTCCCAGAACACCCCCAACACAACCCATAATACCTAAACATGGTATACCATCAAAATGGGGATACTAAAGGTCATTTTGAATGCATTATTAGAGCGTTAAAATCATGGCGTTTTACACTTACAATTTCTCATGAAAATGGTCATAATTTTTTGCACGGATATCGTATTAAGGCGAAATTGGTATCATTGGAAATCTAATTAAGTTATCTATAATTTGGTGGGTCTTGAGATGAAAAATTCTACATATGTAAAAAGTTATAAAACATTCAAATGTGACCCTTGTAGAATCGAATATCAAAATTTGGTCAAATCAACGGCTCATAGCTCAACTTTGCTCTAAGTGATTCCTATGAACATTTTCCCACCTCATAAGCACACTTCACATTAGGATAATAATCATGACACATGTATTCAAATATAAATCATGGGATTAGAGTTTACACACATAGGAATGACGATTTGATTTCTACCTCAAAAACGTGAGGTGTTATATATAAACTCTTGAGAATAGCTTAGGAGGAGAACAGTTGAAGCTAACACAAGTACTGAATTCAATCAAAATAGTGAGGGACCTGGTCCCATCACTCAAATTAATACCTATACAAGAAGCTTAAAATAATTATAAAATATTGTCTTTGAATGCCAAATAAGTTTTCTCCTCTAAAGTGTTAATTTTTGTGAAAAATAATGAGTCACACTTCTAAGGTCTAGATATGTCAAATCAAAAAGGAACCTCTTTTAAGGACATCGGTCACCACATAAAATTACTAAGTCAGGCCTTCTTGTCTCTATTCTTCAACTAGTCCAAATAAATTTCCCAAATCTACAAATTTTCTCTAAACTACAAACCAAGCTAACTCTTCTCTATCTCTCTAAATCAAATGGAGAATATTACTACTTCCTCAAACCGAACAAAAATCTCTGAAGTAGACAAAACTTCAAAGAGTCAAACTAGACTTCTCTAAATTGAACATCCTAATTCTTTAGAATTTGAAAACATGGAAAACATCATCATTGTAACACCCTGCATGTTTCTAAGCTAAGAAGTGAATAAGTATTCCTACGTATGAAATCTCCTATTTTGTGATTCATACTTGAGTACATGACTCACAATGAATATCCTAGTGATAGGATAGATTATGATGCATTAAGCATATTCATATGAGTCACTTATGGTAATACAAGCTAAGAGTTTTTGAATCCATCAAGTTTTAGTGTTCAATTTTGCAAGGGTCATCTTTGAACGAGTACAACTCGATATTAATGTAGTATTTTGGCTGATTTAGACCCACCAAATTGTAGATAATCAAATTATCTTTCCAACGATACCAATTTTGCCCTAATCCAATACCCGAGCAAAAAGTTATGCCCATTTCGTGAGAGACAGTAAGCATAGGCGATTGGTTAGGTGACGCCCAACCCAAGCATAGGTGATTGGTTAGGCGCCGCCCAACCTAGCTTAGGCAATCACTTGGGCGCTGCCTAAGTCAGTTCCAGGTGCCAAAAATACTCTGTTTTGAGTTATTTTAAGGGTAATTAAGCCTTTTAACACTCCTTACACGTCCCTAAACTTAACCCTACGAAATATATAGCTTCTAAACATATTACAACCCTATTATCATCTCAATTCTCATCATCCAAGAGAACTAAAATAGAAAAACAACTAGAGTTACATAACTAAGCTTGAAGATCCGATTTTAAGGAAATTCCTCTGTCAATCAATCATTAAGAATCTTCCTTCTAAGGTATGCGTGAGTTGATTTATGGATCCCATTCATCCATAAAGCTCAAAAACCCTCTTTTTCATTATAAAGTATAATTTCTATATTGTTGGGTGTTGATGATCATGTTGTTGATATTGGGTGATTCCTAAGATGGAATCTTTATATATTTTTTGAATTTCATGATATCATATGAATTGGAAACATGTAAATTTTATTGTTCATGATGTATAATTTGATGATTTCACCTATTCTTAAGATGTGCATGTAAGGTGTTTGATAAAATGCCTAAGAAACTAGAAATCATGCAATATAGCTAATTTGTGACTAAGTGAAGGATTCATGATATGCCCTTATATTCCAATGACTTCTATGTTGATAATGTGCCTTGTAAATGTTGTTGGAATACTCATGAACTATTCTTATGAGATTATGCTATGTTTACTTGCAAATCCTACTTATGAACAAGATATATGATAACCATGCAATCC
>NC_061122.1:93091169-93159929 GCF_002878395.1 Capsicum annuum
CATGAACTTCCATGCTATTGGTATGTGTTGACAATATGATTATGCAATGAACATGATATTAAGATTGTGCAAGTACTTCCATGTGATATGAAATCCTTTCCATGCAATACATTGTTGATAACCATGCCTAGTATGAGATCCCTACTTATGATATTATAAATTATGGACTCTACTCTTATAATCAAGTCAGTCATGTGTGTCAGTTTCCTTCCATCAAGTCCTAGGGGTACTTGTACTCGAAAACTATAGTTGTGTGCCTATAGCCATGTCATGTTTCACGATATCCAAACTCAAGCTATGATTCCATAGACTTCAGTCAGTCATGTGACTCAAGAAAATCTCATGATCTTAGACAGTTTTCATATATCAGTAATATTCCGCCAGTCAATTGAATTCAGTAAGATTAAGTCACACACAGTCAGTTATTCATGTCGAGTCCCTCCAGATGGGAGTAGAGGTTAGCACCAAGTGAACCCAAGGATGGAAACTCACCTGTCAGTTCAGGGTGTGATTCTTAGTATTCATCCTTGTGTTCCAGAACTACGTAGCCAGTGTAGGTTGAGATATCTTAACCCATCATATTAGGGTTAATAAGGTGGCTTAACCCGTCAGTTTAGGGTTCCCACCATTCTCATTGAGTACCTGCCAGATAAGGGTCACTCACATGCTGTTCTTACTCATGGCATGGTATTAACACCCCTCCAGTCGGGGCGAGATTCGACCCCAGCTTAGCTATAACGGTATACATAGGGCATGTCGGTTAAACACTACTTCCGACAGTTTTAGTATTAGTCTCAGTAAAAGAACTCAGGGCATTCTTCAGATTTTAGTATATACAGGACTGTTAGATACAGTCGTCCATGTTATCAGTTTCAGTATCAGTCATGATAGTTATCAGTAAACCATGTATTAGCTTATAGGTCATGCTATCACGTATTCATGGTCCCAATTTCTATATATGTGTGTTTGCACTCCCACGTTTATATTAGTCAGTCAGTGTTGTTCATGCATAAAACCCTTTATGTTCAGCCTACCTTCCTCATATACTCAGTACTCCAGTTGTACTGACGTATTTTCACTATGGTGCTTTCTTTTCATGTTACACTATAGGTTCTGAGACATGAGCTCCAGCCCAGCAGTAGCGGTAGCATTCCTGTCGCAGAGCCACAGTGAGTCCTCATTGATTCGAGGATAATATGATTCGATTCATTTATTTATTTCATCAGTTCAATTTTATGGAGTTAGTTGGAAACATGTTCCTTTAACTCCTTATTCAAATAGTTTAGAGGCTTTTAGATTTATGTTCAGATTTATATTCAGATTGAGTTGTTTTGGGTAGTTTTACCCATATGATTGTATTCAGTTGAACTTTATGCCCTTACAGTTCTATGTATTCCGCATTATTATATCATGATTTGCAGTATACAGGTACAGATATCAGTCATGGGTTAGCTTGTTGTCCCTCGGGGTCATGAGTACCGTGTAGCATTCTGGTTCAGCAAATCTAGGTGTTACAATCATCAATCCTTAACAACAAACCAAATCCTCCTTAGAATGTTCAAAACCCTCAATCGAGTCAATCTTATCCTCCTTAATCTCAGAACCTTATGCTCAACCTATCATGATTGAGAATCCAAACTAGGGATTTAGACAACCAATAGAACATGAAATATCTCGACCTGAAACTCCCTCTTCTCCAGGTAATTCAAAATTGCATAAAATTTTCCAAATTCTTGAGTCATCCAAAAAATTGAAAAATATTGAACCCTCTAAAACACAACAAGCGCCAGACTCTCAAACACCCTCAGATTCAAACCCTATTTTTGCCTAATACTTAGTGAAAAAGGTTGATCAGTCCTCCAATAAAAATTAGGTAGCTGAGAATCTACTCCTACTTGCATATGATACCAAGAAAAGCTCAGTAAATGAAAAAAATAGGAAGTAGGTGATAAAGATAAAGAAAATAAGAGAAAGGATATATTGTTACCACCACATAAAAAGGATGAAGAGGATGAGGATAAAATACCTCTAAGATGGTCAGTGAAAAAACTAAGAGAAAGTATAGATAAGGAGAAAGTGATAAACTCGAAGATGAAAATAACTAGAAGCTATTCTACAAGAGGTTCTAAAAATAAAATAATGAAAGATCTTATGAAGGCCAACAAAGCTCCAACCATAAAAAGAAAATGGCTGAGAAAATCAATAGCAGTAGAGGAGGAAGAACATGTAGAATTTGTGGAGGTTGAGAAAGAAGAAAATATAGATTCATTAGTTACTACTGCTACTAAAGAAAGAAAAATGAAAGTTGAGTATGATGAGAGGACCAGGTCCTCTAAGTCAAAAACTGGTAGATCCACTGGAATGAGGTAAAAACATATAGCTATCAAGAAAAGAAAAGATTCTGACGGACCCATTCCTATGAAGAGAATAAATTATGAAAAGGGAGAGCCAAGTAGTGAGCCCAATAAAAGTAAAAAGAACTTAGAAAAGAATAGATTTTCTAGATAAAGGAGGATTGAGAACCTGAGAATACAAAAGGTTCTATATAGGAGAGTAGTTGATCCAAAAATCTATGAAAAACTAGGGATGGCAGAATTGGTGGAGTATGTGAGGCATCAGAGTTGGTTGCACTTTCTAGAAAAATCAGCACTCATTGTCTATGAAGAAGAAGTGAGAGAATTGTACCACACTATAGAATTCTCAAAGGATAGTTTGTGTTTGTCTTCATAGGTGCAAGGAAAGGTTCTTAAGCTGGATAAAGAAACCCTGGGAAGAATCATGGATGTAACTATTGTTGGAATAAGAACTATAGTATATCAACAGCCTACCATTGAGTTCATGATTGATACATCAAAGTTAGGAGGAACCTCAACAGCTACAGTGAAAAAGAAGTTTCTAAAAAGTGACTATCAATTGGTATATGAGTTTATCAATAAGGTTCGGATGCCAAAATCTAAAAAAAGAACAATTTATTAAAGTGTTGACTTGTTCTTAATTTAATCCTTGAGTAAATTTGAATTGATAAGTCTTCTAGCTCTAATGATAGAGCATATACATAAAGTGATTCATGAAAAGGAAGGCAAACATGGAATGCCATATGGATATCACTCGAACAAGGTGTTTAAATACTATGATGTATATGGAACTAAAGGAACACCTTGAAAATCAAAGCAGGTGATTAGCCTGACAACCCTTATGGAGAATGAATCCACAGAGGGAAAAACTTGATCTATGTCCCAAGTATCTAAGTTGCTAGTTGTTCACGAAAGTTTGGGCAAATAAATAGAGGATTTAAGTATTATGTTGGATGCCAAAGATGCTAAGATAGGGCATCTAAAGTTGCAAAATCATAAGTTGCCGTCTGAGGGACCAGGTACCACTGATAAGCTTATAGCTGAAAATGCAAAACTTCTAGCACAAGTGGAAGAACTGACTGGTGAAATTCAAGGATTGAATGTTGAAGTAAAAGTTCTCACTAAACAATTGTTGGATGCCCACAATGATGAAAATGCAAGAATGGAGATACTTCTTAAGTCACTATCCTCCAAACCTCCCTCTACTTAAGTCTTATTATCCTTTTCCTTAAATCAATCCAATATCAGTTTCATATTTTTCTCCCTGTGTTTGCTCTTGAAAACATTTTATTTGATGCATTATTTTAGTTTGACTGTATTTCTACTAAACTTTGTTTTGAAAATGAATGAATTTAGCTTGTCTATCTCATTTGTCTCCTTTACTTTTAAAGTTGCTCTTCATGCTAGTGTTTCCCCAGTGGTCATGAGTTAATTAAATTGAACTTATCTTTACTCTTGGTTTACAATCAATATTTTTTAATAATACCAAAAGAGGGAATACTGACTTTGTGTGCAAGGACCAGGTGTTATGAGTGTGATCTACAGGGGCCAGGTATCATAAAATGAGCTAAGAAGTATGTGTGATCATGTGGTGCATAATGATGGGGGGTAAGTGATGTGCCTAATAGATGAATAAAAAAAGTATAAAAATACACTAAAACAAGGTGCATGATGATAGGGGGAAGAAATCAAAGTTTTTGCTACAAATGACAATAAGGGACTAGGTCCCTCTGATGCATGATGATGATAGAGGGAACATTCATCTTCTGGTGGTTATCACTCTGATTAAATGTGATGAATGCGCATTGATGCTCAAAGTTGAATGGTTGGTTTGTCATTATTAAAAAAAAGGGAAATTGCTATATGTACTTTTGATGATGAGCATCTAACTACAAGGGACCAGGTCCCTAGATGTTTAAGATACAGTACATCTACAATTTTATCATCTTGTGTAATAAACTTACAGGTGCTACTCTGTACTGACTAGAACAGTTGTTCCAATGATCATTCAGCCCTAATCATCACTCGGCTATAAAAGAAAAGAGATGCCTTTTCATCAAGTAGTTTTTTTAAATTAAAAAGAGTGAAGAGAGGCAGCAAAAACCCCCATATCAGCACTGCTCAAGTTCTTAGCTATTTATATAAACTTAAATTGAAATTGTTCTTGAGTGAGTACTGATTTGTAATCAAACTAATCATGATATAAGAGTAGTGTTTTCTTTTGTGAGTTCTTAGGTAAAGTTTCCTATGTTTGTTGCTGATTAGAGTTGATCAGTAGAAAGAGTGCTTGGTAGAGTTACCAAGATGAGCTTATAGTAGAGTTTCTACAAGCAAAAGGATCCCAGAGGTAGGCTGAAATCTAGACTATAATTAGGTGGTTGATTATAGTGGATTTCTTCGATGGTTATGAGGGCAAGTCGTGGTTTTTCCCTTCCTAGGTTTCCATATGAAATTCTGGTAATTTTACCTTTCTGCACTGCATTAGTTTTTCCAAGACATCATAGTTGCTTTACTGTTCTATCGTGTGTGATTGACTTTGAGGGACCTAGTCCCTCACTATGTGGAGCAACCCCCAAGGGTTCCAACAGTTAGAGTTGCATGTAGACTTAGAATCTGTGCATTCAATCTTTTATGTTTCCTTGTTCAAGAAATAATTAGTGATCCCATATCAATTGTACCCTTTGAGAGTATGGGTATGAAAGATAGTCTCTCATACCAAGAGGTACCAGTTGAGATACTTTATTATCAGGTTCGCAAGTTGAGGAATAAAGAAATCTTTTTGGTAAAGGTTATTTCGAAAAAGCAATTAGTTGAGGGAGATACTTGGAAAGTATAAACAGATATGATAACCAATTACTCCAATCATTTCCCTTTTAACTCAGCTTCAGCTTGAGGTAATAGTTTTTACTTAATTAATTAATTGTTTTTGTCCCATGTCACCTAGTTATTCTCCTATCATAGCATGTATTCATAAGTTTGGTTCAGTTCATGTTTCAATTACAGATTCAGTCGTTATGTCAGTATTCAACTCTTAGAAAGTCAATGTTGGAATTTTATTTCTTTCGTTAGCAATTTAGCTTGCTTAATTTTTAGTGGGAGATGAATGACCCAAGAGGAAATATATTTTAGCACCCTAAAAGTCCAAGCTATGATTAGAACCATGCTAGAAGTACATGTAAAATTAAAAAAACATGTTTTGGTGCTATGGGAAGTGATTTAGATATGTATTGAGTCCACAAGTAACTCCATCTCATGGCCAAGTCAAAACCTTCCTGACCGATTGATTCCTTGAGAAAAATCTTGCTATAGTCAATTCAAATAAGCATAGATCCTAGATTCAGAAGTATTTATGATATCAAGACCCACCAAATTATATATATTTGAATTAACTTTCTAGCACATCCATTTTTGTCTAAATCGGATATCGTAGGAATATATTATGGCAATTTTAGTGAAGTATTATCAGTGAGAACCTACGACCATAGGTATGATCCTGTTGACATTGTATGACCATACAATGCTTCATACTTATATAAACAGTACCAAACATCTTAAATATGAAAATTATACCTTTCAACCATGATAGAGAACCATGATCGTGGTTAGAAACCACGATCTTAGGTAGGATCTTAACTTCTAAAGTTGATCCAATTGGAACCTTCAACCTACGAACCAAGGTACGATCATAGCAGGTCCCATAGTCATACCAAGTATAATATGGTAGATTTAAGAGAACTCATATCCATCTCCCAACCATGAACACCACCCACGATTTTAGGTGGTCCCATGATAGTGGGAAGGTCTCACGCTC
Source organism: Capsicum annuum (assembly GCF_002878395.1). Lineage (NCBI taxonomy): Eukaryota > Viridiplantae > Streptophyta > Magnoliopsida > Solanales > Solanaceae > Capsicum > Capsicum annuum. The sequence goes on from NC_061122.1 coordinate 93,097,335, forward strand.
CTCTTTCACTAGCTCTTCAGTTATGAATTTAAAAGGGCACATTAGTCTTTTTCCACTCTTTTAACATCAAAAAGGCATCATGTAAGTTCCTCCAAGGCTTATTATTAAATTAAATATTTCCCTAAGTCCTTCATTACCTATTTTATTTGCTACTAGCCTCAAATAAAGATATTTAGCAATTTATCTTCCTCCAAGGAAAACTACGATTCATATTTTTCAAGTTCCAAGTTTAAATGTTTTTCTAGGGTTTTCATCTCCAGGTATGTGGGAATTCATCAATGTGTCTCCTTTCACCCATTGAATCCCAAAGTTAACTAAATTTCTCAATTTAATTCATTTCTTAGAGCTTAGGGTTCACGAATATTGTGAATTCCTTGATAATATAGTTCCTTGATCTAATTGAGTTATAAACATATGCTTTAATATGAATTTTGGTACAATTACATGTTCAAAATTATAAACCCTTATTTTATTGTGAAATCCATGGTTATTGAACTTGAGTTATTAAATTTCTTAATTCACTCAGTTAATGGAATTATCATATTAGGTGTATTCTTCAGATATTGTGGGCTATGAACACCCGATGACCTAGGATTTTATGCATTATGAGTATTATATCCTCTAGTTTACATGTTTTGAATACTCTCAGATAGTGCATTTATTTTAATTTTTCAAAATATTTCTATTACTGACCATTTCAATTATCAGTGCCATTAAGTTAGGAGTAGTATTCAGCACCGAGCGAATGCAGGGATGAAAGCTCACCCATCAGTAATATCTATACCTTTAGTAGAAGTCCCTAAGTCCAAAAACTACGACACCCTTGTAGGTTCTAAAGGGTCACTCATTAGACCAGGCTTGACAGCTTAGTCTTTTTGGACACCAGTTTAGTGGATCTACGTCAATTAGTATTCGTACCCTTAGCATGGTACTGAACACCCTTCTAGCTTGGGTTACAGGTTGGACCTTGGTTAGCTTAAATTAGGGTATGGCAATTATTAACTTCTACCACAATCCACATCCCACAACCCAAAATTTAGATTTAGATACTTGTATGACCTTGTATTCACATATTAATTTCATCATCTAGTACATGTTTATTACTTGGTATTGCATCAGTTTAATATGTTACATGTGATATTTTTGGCCTATATCAGTTATTTCCTATCTCACATACTTATTATATTCAAAGTGTTGATCGAATGCTTTTTTTGTGCTATGTTGTCAAATAATATAGGTCTTGATATTCATTTAGATCATGTTTTGTATGATATCCTACTACATTAGTAGTAGTACTTTGGTGAGTCCTTGTCATTCGAGGACTAGTATCAGTATTACATTTAATTTAATTTTAGTTTTAGATAGTTAGAGTTAGCTAGGGGCTTATCCCAATAACTCATTTTATTAGAGGCTCTCAAACATATAGCTAGATGTTTATCTTTTGTGGTTTTAAAACCAGATATTGTTATTGATTGATTTAGTATTTCATTATTTATTTTATCTTCCACATTGTGTTTACACATTATTTATTTAAGTATTTTTAGTGTTATTCCAGGTCATAGGTTAGCTTGGGGTCATTTGCGACTTTAAGCACCATGTTGTAATTAAGGGGGTAATCTTGGGTCATGAAAGATACTCAGGTTGTTCTTTTTATGTTAGATATAATGGAATTTGTTATGATTCTTGTCATAGATTGGTTATGCCTTTATCATACAGTCTTGGATTATTTTTCTAAGACTGTTACATTAACGATGCCTGGCATAACTTTAGTTGTGTGGCAGGATTCTATTAGCCATGCACCAATGGAGATTATTTCTTATAATCAAGCTGAGATTCGAGGGCTTATTGTCATGACTCAAATCCTATTGGGGCGGATTGTCACCCGTAACCGAGGAGACCCGGGAAAACTAGCACATAACCTTATACATCCCATTCATACCTCTATGACAACCCAAAATTCAGACAGCATCATGTCGCATATAAAAGGAAATAATCACCTGTATAAGCTCGAGCACACATATATATGTATATACAACACTTGGCCATTGAAGCCATCACGTCTATTAACAAAACACCACATTGACTGTAATTAGGTCTACAAAGTCTCTAGACAATACACAAAGTTTAACTAAAGTCGGGACACACCCCGCCATATAACTAACTTCTATACAATACCAAAAGTGACTGGATATGACACGGAAAGCCCCAAAGAAAACTGGAGCTCACCAAAAGCAGTTGGATATCTTGGCTCCTACTTGTGCGGTGTATGAGCTGAGGTACCTTTACTGCAGCATGAAATGCAGGTCCCCCATGGGGGACGTCAATACGAAATATGTACTGAGTATGTAAAGCTGTAGATAATCACATATGATATAGGAGCTCAATAGAAATCAGAAACAAGTGAATAAATCATAATAGGAGTGAACCACACTTACTAGAATTTATGACAACCTGTACATTTATTTATTCAATCACTTTACCTTCGTTCTTATCATTTTCATAATCATTACTGTACTGTGTTGTGACCATTAGGCTACCTCCAATACATATCAACTAGGATCGACCCATGATAGACTTATGCCCCTGGGATACCACCCATAAACACATAAATAGGGATTGACCCATGATAGGCTTATGCCCATGGGATACCACCTGATAAGATAGAACTCCCATCACTTAGTTCAATTAATCTTTGAGATTGTTATTTCGGTCACCACCGTACTTTTGATACTTTGAAACAATGATACATCAATAAGAGACATATAAATAAACCATCAATGCAATAACAATGAAGTAAGAACACATTGGCACATCAGTAAAGTGTTTTGGAGTCATCAATGCCATAATAATGAAGTAGGAACTTATTGGTATATCAATGAAATATTTGGAGTCATTAATAGCACATGGATCTTGTTTGAGTAACCGGATACCTTATGACATTCATTAGTGCAATAAACATGTAAGATTTGGAAAACAAGTAAGTATTGGAATGTCTTGACATCTTGTAGGGTGGAAACAAGTTCATTGGTAACGTAGGACATCATACAAAATTATTATGGATCACATGTTATTGAATAACTTTGGAAACTTTCTTAATAGAACAATTGTCACTTTCATGCCAAAGATATGGTATAGAGTATTCTTTACATACCTGACTGTCAACCTTCAATACTAGTCCCAAATGGACTTCCCGACTTTTCGGATTACTTATCTATAATGAACATATATAGCAATCTAGTATTAGCAACCAAACGTCACAATTTAATTATTTGAATTCACCAAACTAGTGGTTGAGTAGTAAGCCTTAATTACACCATAAAGGGTGTCACTTTAACCCTCTTATAATCCAATTATATTCACATGCCATGCATATTCATACAACATCCTCCAATATCAAGTTTGGATTCATTTATCCTTCCAACCAATCCATTAAACCAAATTGAGTCATAGACATAAATAATCATCAATTCAATAGTATATCACTATATCCACCTTCCATAACTCAATTACCATATCCACCTTCCATAACACAATTACCATATCCACCTTCCACAATTCAATACAACCAAACCATGCAAAATAGTCCATAACCCTATTTCCATCATCTTTCAATAACAACCAATACATATAATCCTCTATCACACATATACATATGGAAAAAACAAAGGCAAGCAATATTCATACCTTATAATTCACCTCTTGATTATGTAATCCTGTTTGAACAAATAATAGGTGTCGTTCAAAGCTCTCGAGATAACAAACGCAGTTATTGGATTACTTTGGAATTTCTACAGTTAAATCAAAAGGAATTTAAAGGTCAAATTTGGCTAGGGTTTGTTTTTTCTCAATTATTGTTGATGAAAATGAGTTTTTGAACTCATATACATGTATATATACACATATTCCCATCAATAATATAATAGGAAATGACCAAAATACCTTTAAAAGTTAAATAATGTCAGATCTGTCCTTTGGTGGACTGTTTTGTTAAGCTAAAGCAGATGGACCATAACTATTTTCTCCGATATCGTATTTGGGTGAAATTGGTATCTTTGGAAGGATAATTCAAAGGGCTTTCATTTCATATAAATTAGGCCACCCAGTTCGTCCTGTACAAGGAGTTATGGCCATTTGAAGTTGACCCTAAAAATCTATTTTGATAGGCTGAAGTAAAACGAGTATAACTCCTTACTCAAACGTTGGATTTGGATGAAACCAATTGCATTGGAAAGAAGACTCAAAGATATTTATTTTAATAGTTTGAAGCTCTCCCATTTCATTATATTAAGAGAGTTATGATCGTTCGAATTTGACCCAAAAATTTTGCTGGCCTCAGTAGTTTGTGTGCAGGAAATTTTCCTGCACAATTACTATTCCCAAATATCTCAGCTACCGTTTTATAGTTTTGAACATGCTCGATTATATCCAAAACCTATCCGTTTTTGGAAATCTTTATATCATTGGAAAGCTTATTCATTAACCTTTGCATGGAACCATCGACGGGCAAATTTCGGTATAAATAAAATAAAAAATAATTCCATATAAATAAGACCAATACACGTACTTGAATACGTCAATACACGTACTTGAATATGGGGTATTACATCCTTCCCCCCTTTAGGACATTCGTCCTCGGATGTTAGTGTAGTTATTCAACCAAAACAAGTTCAAGTCCATCATTAATATTCACATCATCACATAAATACGATGCATATATAAAAAAAACTTACTTGTTAATGTTCTAACTCCGTTTCTTGAACTTACTCTTCATCTTTGAACAAATGAGGGTACTTAGATTTCATTGTTTCCTTAGCTTCCCATGTAATCTCTTCCCTTTGACGATTTCTCCAACGTACTTTCACAGATGCTATCTCTTTATTTCTCATCTTCTTAACTTGGCGATCTAGAATAGCAATAGGCACTTCCTCATAGGTAAGATCTTCTGCAACTTGCACATCCTCAGTAGAAGTGATATATGATGGATCTCCGATGCACTTCCAAAGCATTGACACATGAAATACCGGATGTACTGATGAGAGCTCTTGGGGTAACTGTAATTCATATACAACTTGTCCAAACCTTCGAGTGATCTTATATGGGCCTATATAACATGGACTCAACTTCCCTTTCTTGCTAAATCTCATCACCTCTTTCATTAGTGATACCTTCAAAAATACCCAATCACCTATAGAAAACTCTAGTCCTCTCCTTCTACTATCCACATATGACTTGTGTCGACTTTGGGTTGTTTTCAGTCGTTGCTGAATTACTTTAACCTTCTCTATGGCTTGATAAACAAGATCCGGTCTGAACAAAAGAGTTTCACCCACTTCGAACCATCCTATTGGTGATCTATACTTCTTTTCATATAAAGCTTCATATGGTTCCATTTTGATACTTGAATGATAGTTTTATTGTAGGCAAACTCAATAAGAGGTAAATGATCATCCCAGTTGCCCTTAAAATATATTACACAAGCTCGTAGCATATATTCAAGTGTTTGGATGGTACGTTCTGCTTGTCCATCTGTTTGATGGTGAAAAGTTGTAATCAACTTCACTTGTGTTCCCAAACACCTATGAAAAGACTTCCAAAAGTTTGCGGTAAATTGGGTTCCCCAATCTGATATAATAGAGATTGGCACTCCATGTAATCGGACTCTCTCATTAATGTACAGCTTCGCATACTCTTCAACTGTGTAAGTGGTCCTAACTGGTAGGAAATGTGCAGATTTGGTAAGCCTATCAACAATCACCCATATAGAATCAAACTTCCGGGATGTACGAGGCAAACCAATAACGAAATCCATGTTGATTATGTCCCACTTCCAGCTTGGAAGATTAATGCATTGCATATAACCTCCGAGTTTTTAGTGCTCAACTTTAAATCTTTGACAATTTGGACATTCAGCTACAAATTCTGCAATGCTTTTCTTCATGTCATTCCACCAATACATATCTTTCAAATCTTGATACATTTTGGTTGATCCTGGATGAATGGAATACCTTGAACAATGTGCCTCTTTCATAATCTTCTTTCTTAGCCCGTCTACATCCGACACACACAATCAGTTTTGGCACGAAAGTACTCCTTCTCGCATAAGCTAAAATGCCTTAGTCGCACCACTCTGAACGTTCTCCTTAAGATGTAGTAAAATAGGATCTGTATATTGCTTCTCTTTCACTTCAGCTGCTAATGAAGATTCTGCAGCATTATGTACAATAAGCTCTTTATCCGGAGTTTCAAGAAGGCGACCTCCCAAACTAGCTAACTGGTGAAGATCTTTAATCATCCCTTGCCTTTCTATAGGCTCCATCATAGACTTACGACTTAACGCATTAGCTACCACATTTACTTTCCCTGGATGGTACAAGATATTAATATAGTAGTCCTTTAATAGTTCCAGCCATCTCCGCTGCCTTAAATTTAGATCCTTCTGATTAAAAATATATTGCAAGCTCTTACGGTCAGTATATATATCAACATGAACCCCATATAAGTAGTGGCGCCATATTTTTAAAGCAAAAAATAACTGCTGCCAGCTCAAGATCGTGTGTAGGATAATTTTTCTCATGTGGCCGCAATTGTCTAGAAGCATATGTTATTACCTTACCATGCTGCATCAATACATATCCTAAACTAATTCTGGAAGCATCACAATACACTATATACCCTTCGGTGCCTTCTGGAAGTACCAACACGGGTGTAGAAATCAACTTGTTCTTTAAATCTTGAAAACTCTTCTCACAGGCATCATTCCATTGGAATTTGGATGCTTTATGGGTTAGCTTGGTTAAGGGTGCTGGAATAGAAGAAAATCCTTCAACAAACCTTCTATAATAACCGAGCAATCCGAGAAAACTATGAATCTCCGTAGGCGTTGTGGGCCTTGGCCAGTTCTTCACAGCTTCTATCTTTTGAGCATCAACCTTTATCCCTTCACTAGATACAATATGACCCAAAAATGCCACCGACTTTAACCAAAACTCACATTTAGAGAACTTTGCATAAAGCTTACAATCACAAAGAGTCTGCAATGCCTGTTGTAAGTGATTGGCATGGTCCTCTTCTGATCTAGAATAAACAAGAATATCATCTATAAAAACTATCACAAATACATTCAGGAATGGCTTAAACATCCTATTCATCAAATCCATAAAAGATGCGGGTGCATTTGTTAGCCCAAATGACATAACTAGAAACTCATAATGACCATACCATGTTCGGAAATCTGTCTTGGTTATATCCTTCTCTTTGACCCTCACTTGGTGGTAACCTGACCTCAAATCAATCTTAGAAAAACACTTGGTGCCCTGTAACTAATCAAATAAATCATCAATTCTTGGGAAAGAATATTTATTCTTAATAGTCACCTTATTCAATTTCCGATAATCAATACACATCCTCAGCGAGCTATTTTTTTTTGCGCACAAATAACACTGGTGCTCCCCAGGGGGACATACTAGGCCTTATGAATCCCTTCTCTAGCAAATCTTTCAATTGCTCTTTCAATTCTCGTAATTCTGCTGGGGCCATTCTATATGAGGAATGGATATTGGTTGGTTTCCTGGTATTACATCAATACCAAACTCTACTTCTCATTCAGGAGCCAAACCTGGAAGATCTTCAGAAAATACATCAGAAAATTCATTTACCATCGGAACAGCGTGAAGAGTTGGTGGCTTCGCTTCTGTATCTCTTACTCTATCTAAATGATATATGTATCCCTTGGAAATCATTCTTCTTGCCTTAAAATAAGAAATAAATCTACCTCTTGGCGCGCTAATTTCACCTTTTTATTCAAGGACTGATTTATTTAGAAAATGGAAATATACCTTTTTCGTGCAGCAATCAATTATGGCATAACAAGAAGCCAACCAGTGCAGACCCATTATAACATCAAAATCTACCATTTCTAACTCCACAAGATCAGCCATCATATCACGACCACAAACAGTTACTATGCAGTTTCGGTAAACCCTTCTAGCTATAAGAGATTCCCCAACCGGTGTGGACACTTCAAATGGCTTAACTAACAGTTTGAGTATTCTTTTAAACTTTCCAGCAACCAATGGAGTAATATAAGATAATGTAGAACCGGGATCAATTAAGGCATATACATCGAATGAAAAGATAGACAGTGTACCCGTAACCATATCTGGGGAAGACTCTAAATTCTATCGATCTGCTAGAGCATACGTACAATTTTGAGACCCACTAGAACTCGTGGCTCCTCTATCACCTTTAACATGACCCATTGGTTGTGCACCCCTTCCTAAATAAGGCATCGATGATGATGATACAACAAATGACCTCGTAGGTCGTGCCATACCCCCTATGACCCTTCATGGGCATTCTCTCATCATATGCCCTGATATACCACACCAAAAGCAAAATTGGTCCCCATCCAACATGCGCCCAAATAATACCTTCCACATTTATTGCATGGTTCTCGAGAAGGTCTCGATTGGCTCATATTCCCTTGCCCTTGTTACCCCACTGTCTGCGAACTCTGACTCTCACTTATGTGGCCAAATTGATTTCCTCTGGACCCTTGGAACTATGGTGGGGTACTAGCTGCAGAATAAGAAGATAATGGCCTAGGTAGTCTAGCAGAAAACTGTGGTCTGAACCCTCCTTGGGATGCCATGAACTGCCTTGTAAATCTGGACCTCTTAGAATATCCTCTTTCTAATTCTTGTGTTCTTCTCCTCTGCCTCTGATCTTCTATTTTCTACGCAAAAGCTTGGATCCTCGCTATGTCCATATCTTTGTTCAAAGCGGTAATAGTACAATCTCTAACTAGATATGAATTCAGCCTATCCACATATTGATGAACTCTGTCATCCATAGTAGCTACAAATTTGGAGCATATCTCGACAAGGAATTAAATTAGAGATTGTACTCCCTCACTCTTATATTCCCCTGACGAATCTTGAATGGAAGATAATGATCAAGAAATGCCTTTTTGAACTCTTTCCAAGTAGATGGGGGTGTATCAATACCCCTAGATCATTTCCAGTCCTCGTACCAATATATAGCCTTCCCTTTGAATCTATACGCCGCTAACTCCACTGTCTCTCTACCCGTTACATGCATAACATCTAAGGCCCTTTAAATTTGATCAATAAAGTCCTGTGGGTCCTCGTTAAAATTTGATCTAGTAAATGTGGGAGGATCTATCTTAAGAAAATCCTGTGTTCAAAGGCTAGCCTCCCTATCTGTACCACTAGGGCCCGTGGTAGGAATGGCTTGCCCTTGAGCTTGCCCAACAACTATATGAGTCAAAGGTTTTACTGCATTTCTAAAATCTTGATCAGCAGCATTAATAGGTGGCTCTAGGGATATAGTTCTCCTCCCCCTTATTTCTTCCGAAGTGGAAGAAGTTTCTGATGCATGCTCAGCTGGAGCCTTACTTTGATTAGCTGGTATAGTGGGTGACTCACTAGTCCTCTCTCCGGTAGCTACATCTACTTGCTTACCGGTATTCTAAATTCTGGTAACCGGCATCATTACTATAATAAAAGAAACAAACGAATTCAGTGGTCAACTATGACTTCATATACAATATAGGCTCTATCGCACGATCTAAGATATGAAGAAAAGAAACAATTCCTAAATGTCCATAGCCTCCTATTTATAGATGCGGTACACGACACACCGATAAACAAAACTCTACGTAGACACGGCTTTGTAGACACAATTGGACGAACTTCTCTGATACCACTTTTGTCACGCCTTAAATCATATTGGGGCGGACTGGCACCCATAACCGAGGAGGCCCCGGAGAACCATCTCATAACCTTATACTTCCCATACATACCTCTATGACAACCCAAAATTTGAATAGCATCATGTCGCATATAAAAGGAACTAATCACCTGTATAAGCTCGATCACACATATATATGTATATACAATACTTGGCCATTGGAGCCATCACGTCTATTAACAAAATACCACCTTGACTGTACATTAGGTCTACAAAGCCTCTAGATAATACACAAAGTTTAACTAAGGTAGGGACACACCCTGCTATATAACTAACTTCTATATAATACCAAAAGTGAATGGATATAACACGAAAAGCCTCGAAGCAAACTGGAGCTCACCCAAAGTAGCTGGATATCCTGGCTCCTACTTATGCGGTGTATGAGCTGAGGTACCTGTGCCTGCAGCATGAAATGTAGGTCCCTCATGGGGGACGTCAGTACGAAATATATACTGAGTATGTAAAGCTGTAGATAATCACATATGATATAGGAGCTCAATAAAAATCAAAAATAAGTGAATAAATCGTAATAGGAGTGGACCACACTTACTAGAACTTGTGACAACCTGTACATTTATTTATTCAATCACTTTACCTTCGTTCTTATCATCTTTGTAATCATTACTGTACTGTGCTGTGACCATTAGGCGGCCTCTAGTACATATCAACTGGGATTGACCCATGATAGGCTTATGCCCCTGGGATACCACCCATAAACACATAAATAGGGATCGACCCATGATAGTCTTATGCCCCTAGGATACCACCTGATAAGACAGAACTCCCATCACTTAGTTCAATTAATCTTTGAGATTGTTATTTCGGTCGCCACCACATTTTTGATACTTTGAAATAATGATACATCAATAAGAGACATATAAATAGACCATTAATGCAATAACAATGAAGTAAGAACTCATTGGCACATCAATAAAGTGTCTTGGAGTCATCAATGCCATAACAATGAAGTAGGAACTTATTGGTATATCAATAAAATGTTTTGGAGTCATTAATAGCACATGGATCTTGTTTGAGTAACCGGATACCTTATGACATTCATTAGTGCAATAAACATGTAAGATTTGGAAAACAAGTAAGTATTGGAATGTCTTGACATCTTGTAGGGTGGAAACAAGTTCATTGGTAACGTAGGACATCATACAAAATTATTATGGATCACATGTTATTGAATAACTTTGGAAACTTTCTTAATAGAACAATTGTTCACTTTCATGCCAAAGATATGGTATAGAGTATGCTTTACATACCTGACTGTCAACCTTCAATACTAGTCGCAAATGGACTTTCCGTCTTTTCAGATTACTTATCTACAATGAACATATATAGCAATCTAGTATTAGCAACCAAACGTCACAATTCAATTATTTGAATTCACCAAACTAGTGGTTGAGTAGTAAGCCTTAATTACACCATAAAGGGTGTCACTTTAACCCTCTTATACTCCAATTGCATTCACATTTCATGCATATTCATACAACATCCTCCAATATTAAGTTTGGATTCATTTATCTTTCCAACCAATCCATTAAACCAAATTGAGCCATAGACATAAATAATCATCAATTCAATAGTATATCACTATATCCACCTTCCATAACTCAATTACCATATCCACCTTCCATAACTCAATTACCATATCCACCTTTTATAATTCAATACAACCAAACCATGAAAAATAGACAATAACCCTATTTCCATCACCTTTCAATAACAACCAATACACATAACCCTCTATCACACATATACATATGGAAAAGAACAAATAAAAACAATTTTCATACCTTAGAATTCACCTCTTTATTATGCAATCCTATTTGCGCAAATAATAGGTGTCGTTCAAAGCTCTCGAGATGACAAACGTAGTTATCGGATTACTTTGGAATTCCTACGGTTGAATCAAAAGTAATTTAAAGATCAAATTTGGCTAGGGTTTATTCTTTCTCAATGATTGATGATGAAAATGAGTTTTTGAACTCATATACATGTATATATACACATATTCCCATCCATAATATAATAGGAAATGACCAAAATGCCTTTAAAATTTAAATAATGTCAAATCTGTCCTTTGGTGGACTATTTTGATAAGCTAAAGTATATCAATCATAACTCTTTACTCTGATAACGGATTTGGGTTAAATTGGTATAGTTGGAAGAATAATTCAAAGGGCTTTCATTTTATATAAAGTAGGCCACCCAGTTCGTCCTGTACAAGGAGTTATGGTCGTTTGAACTTGACCCTACAAATCTATTTTGATAGGCTGAAGTAAAACAAGTATAACTCCTTACTCAGAAGTTTGATTTGGATGAAACCAATTGCATTGGAAAGAAGACTCAAAGATATCTCTTTTTGTAGGTCGCAGCTCTCCCAATTCCTTATATTAAGGGATTTATGATCGTTCGAAGTTGACCCAAAAATTTGGCTGGCCTCAGTAGTTTGTGCGCAGGAAATTTTTCTGCACATTTACTATTCCTAAATATCCCAACCACTGTTTTATAGTTTCAAACATGCTCGAGTATATTTGAAACCTATCTATTTTTGAAAATCTGTATATTGTTGGAAAGCTTATTCAATAACCTTCGCATGGAACTATCGACGGGCAAATTTTGGTATAAATAAAATAAAAAATAAATTAATTCCATATAAATAAGACCAATACACGTACTTGAATACGCCAATACACTTACTTGAAAATGGGGTGTTACACTTGTGAGTCTTATATTTTTTATATTGATGATGTTAGTATGGAGAGTACTTTATTTAATTTTGTTCCTATAGTCCGTTATTTTTGTGTTGTTTTTTCTACCAATCTACTTGGACTTTCTATTAAACATGATATTGAGTTTGTTATTGATCTTGAGTCGGGCACCCAACCTATTTATATGGACCTTCATATGGCTCTTACCGATCTTAAGAAGATGAATTCCTAAATTCAGGATCTTCTGGGTAGGGGTTTTATTAGGCCAAGTATATCGCCTTAGGATGACCATATCTTATTTTTGAAGAAAAAATAGGTCTATATGTATGTATATTGACAACATGCAACTGAATATTGTGATATTAAAGAATAAGTATTCTATCCATAGTATTAATGACTTGTTTGACCAGCTTCAGGGAGCAACCATGTTTTTTAAGATTGATTGGAGATTAGATTACCATCAATTAAGGATTTGAGTTAAGGACATCCCTATACAGCCTTTAGGACACGTTATGGCCATTATGATTTCCTGGTAATGTTTTTTAGGTTGACCAATGCCCTAGTCGCATTCATGGATTTGATGAACCAATTATCCAGACCCTATTTAGACTTCTTTATGACTATTTTCATTAATGACATCTATGTGTATTCAAGGAGTAGAGAGAATCACGAGTACATTAGAGAATTGTGCTCCAAACTTTGAGAGATCAAAGGCTTTATATCAAATTATCAAGGTTCGAGTTTTGACTCAAGCCCATTACATTCCTAGAACATGTGGTAGTTAAGAATGGGACTATAGTGGATTTACTACAGATTGAGGCTATTCATGATTGGACAAGACCTATATCTTTAATTGAGGTTTATAGTTTTATTAGTTTGGCAGGTTATTAAAAGTAGTTCATTGAAGGTTTTGCTACTATTGTAGTTTCGATGATTAGATTGACTAGAAAGGATGTTTCTTTTGAGTGGTCCAGGGAGTGTGAATCAAGTTTCCTAAAGCTCAAGGGATGGCTCACTTCAGCTCCTATTTTAACTCTTTATGCTAGAATTTATAGTGTATTATCATGCTTTTGATGTTGGTTTAAGATATGTTCTGATACAATGGGGTTGAGTTATTGCTTATGCATTTAGGTAGCTAAAGGTGCATGAGTGCGACTACCTTACTGATGATTTGAAGCTAGCGATGATAGTTTTCACATAGATTTATAGGCATTAGTTGTCTGGTTTTCATTTTAAAATCTAGATCCACCATCATAGTCTTCAGTATATTATGACCCACTAAGAGCTTAACTCGAGATAACACAGATAGATTGAGTTATTTTTGGACTATGATATCTCTATTTTATATTATTCAGGCAAGGCAAAATCCGGTAGTAGATGCCTTGAGCCGGAAGGCAGTGAGTATGGGTAGTGTGGCTTTAATTTTAGTTTTGGAGAGGTCGTTGGCTTAGGATATTCAGTCCTTAGCTAACTTAATTGTTCGACTTAATATTTTAGACTCCAGGAGGATCCTAACCAGTGTTGAGACTAGGTATACCTTTTTTTAGTAGATTTGGAGTCCTCAGTTTGAGGATAGTAGACTTTATAACATTTGTAATCAGGTTTTGAGGGGTGAATCCATGAAGGCTACCTTGGATTCAAAGGGTATTTTGAGGTATGATAATTGTATTTATATTTTAAGAGTTGGCGAATTGATTTAGCTTATATTGTAGGAAGCTCATAGCTCCAGATATTTTATTTACCCTGGTACAACTAAAATGTATAGGGATTTAAGACAACATTATTGGTGGAGTGGCATGAATAAAGATGTAGCAGACTTCGTGGCTCGCTGCCTATGTTGTTAGTAGGTAAAGGCCTAGCATTAGAGAACTAGTGGCCTTGATCAAAGATACCCATTCCTGAGTAGAAGTGGGAGTGGATCACTATAAACTTTATCAGTGGGTTGCCTCACAATTCTTTTGGTTCCAACGGCATTTGGGTCACTATAGATCGATTAACCAAATTGGCTCATTTCCTCCCTATTCAAATGTATTTCAATGTTGAGAGATTTACTCTATCTATGTTCGTGAGATAGTTTGTCTGTATGGAGTACCCATATTTAGTATTTTAGACAAAGTCTCAGTATTCACTTCTATCATATGGAGGTATTTTTAGGAAAAGATGGGTAATCAAGTGGACCTTAGCACTGACTTTCACCCTCATACAGATGGATAGTGAAATCGGACTTATGTTATGGACTTTCAAGGTTAGTCGGAGAAGCACTTAGCCTTGGAAGAGTTTACCAATAATAATAATAGCAACCATTCGAGTATTAAGATGACACCATTTAAGGCTTTATATGATAGGCATTGTTGATCGTTGATAGGTTCGTTTGAGACCTCCAAGGTTAGGCCTCGTAATACTAACTTGCTTCATGAGTCATTAGATAAAGTTTGGTTAATTCAAAATAGGTTAAGGGCATCTCAGAGTATGCAGAAAAGTTATGTTGATCATACACTTTGTGCAGTTTAGAGTTTATAATTGGGTTTTTCTTTCGGATATCACCCATGAAGGGAGTGATGTGCTTTGGAAGGAGGGAAAAGCTTAGCTCCAGGTATATTGGGTAATTTAAGATACTTCAGACAGTTGGAGAGGCAGTGTATGAGTTGGTCTTGCCCCTAGTTTTCTATGTCTCTATGTTGCGTTATTTTATCTCAAATGAGTCTCACGTGCTTTGATAGAACTCAGTACAGTTGAATGAAAGGTTGACATTTATGGAGGATCTAACTCTTATATTGATCAGGTTTTTCAGGAGGTTGCGCTTAAGAGAGATTCCAATAGTTAAGGTTCAGTGGAGACACCACCCAATTGAAAAGGCCGCCTGGGAGATCAAAAATAAGATATGAACCTAGTATCCCTACTCGTTTGAGCCTTCAGATACACCTTAACCCCTTACTTTTACGAACGAAAGTCTTTTTAGTGATGCATATTATAATGATCTTTAAAGGTCATTTTATGTGTTTCCATACTATTTCACCATCTAGAACTTTCTCCTAGCTACCCTAAGTCATTTATGACTTGTTGGAGCTGACAGTTCGATTACTGGGCAGTTCATTTGGTTCTTAGAGATAATTTCTCGCTATGAAATTTTCATTGTTGATAATTAGGTATCAAATTTAAATTTCCTATTTTGAAGTTTTCATTGTTGATAATCGAGTATTGTTCTTAAACTTTAGGTTAACAATCTTGGATGCTAATTTTGATAGTTCTCGTTAAATCCAAAATCTTAATTTTAGGTGAGAGAAATATTTAGTTTGGGCCTCGAGGCTTTCGGACTCGTTTTGAACTATTGGGTGGATTTTGGTTAAACAATGTGTGGGACTATATTTCATCAAAATAATCCTTGATGAAAATTTTAACGGCATCGTTGAGCCCTAAATGTCAAATTTAGTAAGGGTAGCATAGTTCATTTGCGTTCACGAGATTCCAAATAAATTTTGAGGGTCCAATTAGAAAGTTGACAAATGCTAAGTTCAACTGGTGCAGGCCAAAAATGGCCTTCACATTCGCTAAAGCCCAGGCAATTGCTATCACGATTGCGATGACTTTGGTCACGTTCATGAAAGCCAAGTTTATTGGCCATAACATGCACAATCTTGTCTTCGCGTTTATGAAGGGTAAGTTGGGTTGAGGCCTGTATTCATGATGGGGTCCCCACGTTCGTGATGATGGGACTCCTGGTAGTATATATAGTTGTCAAACTTGATTCTCTTTTATTTTCATAAGTCCAAAGTTTCATTAAAAATCTTAGAGAGCTAAGAGAGTAAGAGGATCGATATATGGATGTTTGGGGTGAGTTGGACAGTTAGTGGGGACGTTTTCTCATGAAGGATTATCGTAAGGTTCCTTTAGTTTCATATTTAACATTCCATTTTAAACCAAAACTCCTAATTCCTTGTGGGCTGATTTGAGGGTGTAATTTTGCATGGGTTTCACTCATTTTTAAGAATAAATGATCCTTGAGCTTAGAGAGACGTTTGGCGGTCTCAAAATTATAATTTTGCAAGAAGGCCCCCCATAAATTTTTAGGTCGATTTTGGATCCGAATCATTTATATACAATGTGGGTATTTTTATTCTCATATTAATGTGTAGGTCATTATTTTGATACCGTGGCATCGTAAGGTGGTTCTCAGAAGAAAAAAACTCTGATTTAATGGACTTTCTTGGGCATTGGCCGACGTCCAGGTATGCTAGGTTTACTTTCCTCATAGCTTGAGCTATATTATGGTATTGATGTGGTATCATGCTAGATTTTAGTTGAAAATTATGCCTTGTTTGTATGTTTAGTGAAATTTGAAGTATTTAGCCGATTAGTGAGCCGTTTTTAGGTAGAATTGGCCCATTCATCCTTTCCATGAATTAAATTGTGATATTAGGATTCGTTAGACTTATTTGACACTTTGTAGTAGAGATTGGAAGTCCTAGTCTAGTTTGTATAGAAATTACCTTAGTATAGACTTTTGAGATTTAGTAGCGGGCCTCTCGGTCCTATTTTAGTTCAAATATCATAGTTAGCTCCTTGTATGATCTAAAAGACCTTTCATCATTCTGAATATATTTTTCAGCCTTGGTATGATTTAGACATCCTTCTAACTCTTGATTAGACTTGTTACCTTCTTCTTACTCTAAAGATCAGTTTGAGTCCGACACTTACTATTCACTTATGATACTTAAAGACTAGTTTGAGTTTGACATTTACTATTCACCTATGATACTTAAAGACCGGTTTGAGTCCGGCACTTACTTTTTGCTTGTGATACTTAAAGATCAGCTTGAGTCTGATATTTACTAGTCACTTATGATATTTGAGTTCGTTTCAAGTAATTATGGTTCACTTATAATGATTAAGGATCTGGTTCGAGTTTGGTATTTATGGTACAAAAGGATTCACAAATATAGTTTTGGTGGTCAGCAATTATATAGTTATTAGTGTCGATACTTTTCTCTTGATTGTATCCATCAAACTTATGGGGGCTCGGTTGGATTATCGTTCTTTTATTTTTGCTTTTTGGACTTATTGAGGGCCTAGTTAGGCTGTAATTAGCTTGTATTCTTTTTGGTATCATTTATCTTATTATTTTTTATCTGTCAATCAGAGCATTATTTAAGGTTTACCTTTTTTTCTTGACTTTAGATTACGTTCTTACATTTTATTGTGCTTTTATTATGATTTAGCTCAATCAGCCAATAATGCCTACTGAGTACCCTTCGTTTTGGTACCCATGCTACCTTCTGCATCTTATTCTACTGCAGCTCTAAGTACTACCTGTTGTTACTGACGTTCTATCCAGTGCATTCTAGAGTTCGAAGATAGGGTGAGCTCTCATGCGCCGAAGCTGATTCTCTCCCCTTCAGTTACTTTTGGATAGTCTTTCCTTTCGAGACTAGTTGTATTTGGATACTATTAATACTCTTATTCTTTTGAGTAGTGGCTCTTGTACTGACTTTATTAGGTCGTGGGATACACTTTTGCTCTTTTCTCTCTTTCTACTTATATATGCTATCATGCCTATATTTTATCGCTTGCAATCTATATGTATGCTTAATTTTTGTATTTAGTATACCTTTCACCAACTAGCCCATTACTTCTCATTTTGGGCAATGACTTGACTTACCTACTGGGGGGATTAAAGTAAGTGTCATCATGACTCGTGAAATTAGATCATGACAGATTAAACCTCACGTATATTTTGTGTGTGGAGTAGTCGGGGTAGCTGGGAGGTGCAAATTGATTTGTTTTATCTTGCAAGTCCACTTCTTATTTGTATGTGATACATCTTTTTATTAGTCCTTTAAAATCTTAATAGAAGACAATCCAATATAATAATGGAAAAAAAATTGTCCTTCTAATTAATGAGGGATGTTTTATTTTTCGTATATCGTAGTAGTATAAAACAAGAGAGTGGGATAGGAAAAATGACCCACAATTTTTTTTTACTTTTACATCTATATCTATAATATATTAAAAGTGTGAAGACCTTAGAAAAGTGATTTGAACTTTTTACCCTTCATTAAAACACTTTGCAATAGACAAAATTATCTTTTTGCTATTTTTTAATAATTTTTAAAATTTAAAAATTCATTAAAATTTAGTTATTAAATCTTTCCTTATTAGAGCTATGTATTGACTTTTTCTATATAAACGCTAATTCAAAAGAATCCTAAATTTTAGGTGCATAACTCTAATAAGGAAAGGCTTAATAAAAGCGTTAACATAAGAAAAATTTAAGGGATAATACTCAGAAAAATACCTGAACTTTGACCAAATTTCCAATTGAACATACTAAACTTTGCGGAGGTCCTATTACCCACCTAGACTTTTTTAAGTGGAATTAATTCCCCCCCCCCCCCCCCCCCCTCCACCACCACCACCACCACCACCAAAAACGCTATACCCAATTTTGACAACTGGAGATGTAAACACGCGCTCTTTCTTCTCCATTTTCATCATTTCCACCATTACAACCATATTCCTCATACAAACAACAATAGTAATAGTACAAATAATTCTAAAATACTGATAATACTACAAATAATTCCATATTCCTCCTACAAACAACACTGGCAATCTCTTTCTTCTCCATTTTCACCATTACAACCATATTCCTCCTACAAACAACAATGGTAATACTACAAATAATTTCAAAATACCAGTAATACTACAAATAATTCCATATTCTCCTACAAACAACACTGGTAATCGTCATTTTTCACCATTTTTCACCAAAATTTTGATTCTTAATTCTTGAAATTTGGCTTTTATTTAGTTCATACTATTTTTTTAAGAAATTTTTTTTCCAAATTTCAAATTCAAATCAAAAACTTTCTTCAATAATTTTATTCAAATCACAAAATTAGTAGTTTATGTTTCCCAGATTCGGTTGTTGCCGGAGTTCTGTCGAGCCCTGATCGCCGAAAAATTAAGGAACGACTTGTTTTCTCTCAATTTCTCACTGTCTCTCTCGATTCTCTCTCCCTCTCTCGATTCTATGGAAATGTGTGTGTGTATGGTTAGTGTCTTCACTATATGTGGAGTGAAGACAGTGATTATCTGAGTATTATTTTAATAGAAAAAATAAAATAAAGGTTTATAATGAAATTTGAGGGGCTATTTGACAAAAAAAAAAGGGGTTTATAACGTTTTTTAACACTTTCACGCGCTCAATGCGCGTGACTTACACGCAATGGTCCAAGTGGGCAAAGTATAGGGAGGTAATAGGTCCCCCGCAAAGTTCAGTATGCTCAACTGAAAATCCGATCAAAGTTCAGGTATTTTTTTGAGTATTATCCCAAAATTTAAAAAGTACCAAATTTTTATCGACTCTTATTTTGTAACAATGACTCCTTGATAATTTTAAATTTTAAATTTTCCAAAATTAAGGAAGGTTTTTTGGGTACCTACGATAGTTTTGTTTTGTTAAAAATAAGGTAATTTTTTGATGGTTTTTTAAAGGTGGATTTTAATTGGAGAAGCCCATAAGGCAATGTTGTTTGACAAATAAATGACAATTTTTAAAGTTTTTATTTTCCGAAAGTAGGAGGATGACATAAACTTTTAATAATTGAGTCTTTTTCTAATTCTTCTATTTAGGAATTATTTTTCTATTCTAATGAGTCGTTATCTAAATCTCTTATTTTAGGAGTCTTTTTCTGATTAGATTATAGATATAAATATAGATGTAAAAGTGTTACTATTTTATTTTTTTAGATCAATTAAAATACTACCTTATATAATTATTTACTTATTTAAAAGAAGTAAAACTCTTAATATTTAGTACACTTTTAAATCAATTAAAATACTACCTTATATAATTCTATTTAAGTAACTTTTTGTGAAAAAAGATTTAGCTCTCAATAATATAGTCCGCACTTTTTTTTGTTCATTTGCTTTTTTATTTGGTTTTGATTCAACTTTTTTCTTCCTTTTGCATACAATTAGTTCTAATATTTTTTGTGTTCTTTCAGCTGAAAATTTTGATCCAAAAAAAAAAGAGAAGAACCATGTGACATTGTCAAGGAATGAAGTGGATCAAATGATAATAATCAATTGCGATATTGGCTAAAAATCAAAGGTTATGCTTCTAATTATAATTCGTAGCAATTGTATACGACACTCAGTTGATGATATGTATGTTCTTATTTGTTTTGGACCTAAAGTTCTTCTTTCTCTATGAATTATGAGCAAAAGAAGAAAAAATAATTTTTGAAAAAAAAAAGGGGCGAAGAAAAGACTATCATTGTCATGTCCAAAGAATCACACTTACAAATTTTACGATCATTAAAGTGACAGGTTATAAATATTTCTATCAGTTATTTATTTTAATATAAGTAGAGTCGTATATAGTATCAAACTCTACTTTGAAGAAAACTAATATTTTTATGTGAATTTGATTATAATATAAATCTAAGTGTCTGTTAAATAATTTTAAATAAAATTAGGAGTATTCATATACGTGCAAAACACGTATACTAAACTAGTTATCCAAAAAAAGTGTAAAGGGTAAGGGAAATAATTCCAACATTATTATATAGTATAATATTCCCTCCGTTCCACAATAAATTAATTGTTGGATTTTGGCATACATATTTTAAAAAGAAAAAAAAGATATAAATTTATCATTTTTTTTTAATTTTTACCCTCTTCAAATTTCAAAATTTTAATAATGATACATCACTCCCAATGCACATTTAATGGAGGGTAAATTTGAAAAAAAAGTTTCAACATAAATTTGGAAAAATATTTCAATATTTACATTGAATTATGAATCATTCACTTATTTTGAACACTTAAAAATACTCCAACAATTCGCTTATTGTGGAACAGAAGAAGTGATTAACAAGACAAGAAAAGAATATGAAAGTCAAACACATAATTGTCGAACAACTAATGGTTGGCATACCATGGAATTCTTCGCTGACTAATTTGTGCCACATGAAAGGAACCTTTCTTTTATCAAAAAGATGCAAGGAACTTTAATATGAAAGCTAAAAGAATTATACCAAAATATATTATATTACAGCGATATGTATGTTATCCATCAATAGTGGAATTAGGAATTCAAACGAGAGAATTAAAAAAAAATTATGTCAAACGATTTCAATAAATGATTTTTATCCTATTTTGATAATATAGTATTTCAATGATGGGGGTTGAGTCGTTGGACCCCCTTAACCCCTCTGACCCTGCCCTCAATTAAATATAGCAGCACATGAATCAAAGTCTTTATCCTACATTATAAGGGCCAGAGTATTATGATCTACAGATAGGAATTATGTACATCCACGTTCTCCATTAAGAAGTGATCAAGTTTCCATTACCCTTGGTACTAAGTTTTTCTTTTCAACTCTTTTCATCTATTTTGTTATATATATATATATATATATATATATACATATAGAGAGAGACAAACTTTCTTTGTCCATTTTGTCTCTTCTTTCTATGGCCCCAATAGAGAAAGGCAAATTTTCTGAAGAGCTAGTGAATATACTCAAATCTTTAGCTTTAGAATGGGGGGATAATTTAGAAGAAGATATTGATAGGAGTTTGGAAATTTCCCCTTTAGATGGTGCTGGATTTCTTAATAAACTTTATAAGATAAGATGGGCAATATCAAAAGAGGAATATCAAAGTGGTGATAGAGAGGTATTGGTTAGAATTTATGGGAAAGGAATGGAGATTTTTGTGAATAGAAAAGAGGAAGTTGCAACATTTGAGTGGTTATCTCAACAAGGTGAAGGACCTAAACTTTATGGTTGTCTACCAAATGGGAGAGTTGAAGAGTTCATCCGTGGCAGGGTATGTATAAATTTACTTTTGCTAAATTTTGTGTACCCTGAGTCTTATTATATGTGATGTATATTTTGATTGGTCTCAGAATTTAGTATCAGTAAGTCTTAATTTATGTGATGCATTTTGACAAATTAACTTTTGATAACTTTTGTTGTTTGTTTCTACCAAAAAAAAAAAAAAAAAATTGTTGTTCGTTTTTAATTGATCTATAGTTTAAGAAAATAAAGCACATTTTTAAATTTTGTAATATTAAATTAAAGATATATAAAATGTATAACAATGATCTTAAATTTTGTGATCTTAAATCTGTCATTTGAAATGTTAGAATTAGAATTTTCATAAAAGAAAAGAAATATTTTTTTTATAGCCGAGTAAAAAGAAAACTTAGAAAAGTAAGACAATACAGAAAATTATTATTTTCTAGTAGTCGACGGCATAAGCAAATTTCCTTCTATCAATTAGTGGAATTGCAAAAGCATATATATATATATATTTGGTACACCACCAAAAAATGAAACTAGCTAGTATGAACTTCGTTAAACTGTTGATTGCTCATTTATAACATCTTTTTTTATAATATGTCGCTAATCCTTCATTAGATAGAATTAACCACGAATTTATTGTTCAACTACAAAGTTTATTGGTTGTTAAATTTATGTTTTTCTTAATAGTGTATGTGTACCTCTTAGAAGAAATTGTTTCGTTTTCGTTTTTTCAGACACTATTTCCTTATGAGCTTCGCATTCCAGAAATCTCAGCTTTGGTGGCAGCAAAAGTAAGAAAATTCCATAGCCTTGAAAGGCCTGGTCCAAAGCATGTTATAATATGGGATAGATTGAGGTATCAATATTTAAATAGACACACATATCCCTCAACTTTGTGATTTACAGAGCGTATATTTTTCATTAAAAAAGTGGTGTGTGTATATATATATCCTCATCGTTTAACAAAAAATGCCTATATACCTTTATCAACTAATAATTGATGCATATTTATCCTTTTTGTTAACCTACTGAATTTTTAAAAAAGAAAATCTTAAAATTAATTTTTAAATTACAAAAATGATACCGGACTCAAAAAAAATTACTTTACACATTTTCTTTACCCATCCAATCCTGACCAACAAAATCCATTTTATGATTGAATAGAAAAGGGATTTTTCATTTGAGTCAGGACTAGATCAGGTCTGGAAGGGGAAATACATATGGGCGAGATAATTTTAAAAATATGTATCATTTTTTGAATTTTAAAATCTGATTTAGAATTTCTTTTTAAGTCATAAAAAATATAGGCATGTTGACAGAAAGGATATATATGCATCATTTGTTAGACGATGAGATATATATACATCGATTTTTCAATAAAAAGTTTATTTTCTCTAAATTGCAAAGTTGAGGGGTATATTTGCATTTTCTCTTATTTGTAAAGGGAAATTCTCCTTCGACTTGCTCTTTTATTTGTAAAATTTTAAAAATTCTACCAAAAATTCAATAAGCTTATCAAGGATTACGAGAAAATTATTTTTTTTCTCATTTTTTTATTGGTTTTACTGAATAAACCTAAAAGGCGTTTTCTATTTTTTATTATAATAATTTTGTAGGAGTTGGTTGAGCAACGCCAAGAAGAAGTGCTCCCATGAACATATAATGGAGTTTTCCTTGGGCAATTTAGAAGAAGAAATCAACTCTATGGAAAATATATTGTCAACGGAGTCTCAAGTCATTGCTTTTTGTCACAATGACTTGCATTATGGCAACATGTTGTTCAATGAAACAACTCAAAGTCTTACCCTTATTGTGAGTATTCTTCCCCTTTTTCTTCTTTTCTAAGGCTCATTTGAATATTGTTGTATTTACAAAATAATCTCTAAACTAAATAAAATTGTGCATGAGATAACATCGTGTTTGACGAGATGCATCAGAAAATAATATTCGCCACATAATTAATGCAGTGTTTGGTTAATATTATTGAATAATATTTTTATCAAGTAATGTATTATTTTACGAGGAACAAAATGTGTATTAAACAATGCACCGATTAAATTATTTAAAATTAAAAATACTATTTAAACAAGTTCATGTATAAGAATGATTTGTTCATTATCGATCAATGCATAATCTATCTCCGTATTTATTATAGTAAACACTAACTAATTAAAAGATTGTGATGGAATGATAAATGTCCCTTTAATCTTAATCAGAGAGATCTTATATTGAGTTTTGAGAATAAAATTACTTTTGATAAAAACTTATTTCTACAACCAAATTACACAACGTAAATCCAAATTTATAGGACCTCAAAATAGATATAGATATCGAATAAGAAACAATAAGAAACTTAACTTGTACGTGAACCTCATGCTCTTTTTTTTTATGTTTCGAATTCGATGTCCGTTATTCTTATTGAAATCCGACTACATCTGAATTGAGTGTTACAGTGCCCATTTTGCAATATAATTTTTTCTTAACTAAGACTTAACCCCAAAATTTCTGATTAAGAATGGAAGAAACTCAACCATCCCATTACAATCAATATTGGTGAACCTGATGATCTGATACACTCATAGGACAAACACAAAAGCCAACATGTCACAGCTAGAATCATACTTTCATGAATGTGCGAATTTATTCTTGTGATTATTCATTTATTTATTCTTATTATGACTAAATTTAACAGGATTACGAATTCTCTGGCTATAATCCAATTGCCTATGATTTTGCCAATTACTTTTGTGAAATGGCATCAGATTATTATTCTGATACACCTCATCTTATGGACTTCAGCAAATATCCTGGTAATTTTACCAATTAATTTCAATAATTAAACTGTTTTTTTCTGCATCCAATTGTAAAACATTAATTGCAGAAAATGAAGCAAATAATTACTTCTACTATAGGTCTAGAGGAACGGCATAATTTTATCAGAATGTATCTTACTTCTGCAGGTTAGTTATTAATATTATTTTTTTTTTTCAATTTCCCGTGCTTAATTTCTTATACCATTCCGTGGTTGTGAATTGATCTCTGAGATGATCACTTAACTAATAGTTATTGTTTCAAAAAGTCACATTCTTTTTTTTTTTTTTTGTAATTTCAATTTTCATCATCAAAGAAAGTGACCTTCAGAGATAATAACTTATAATTAAGGAACCATATGAGAAATTATCACAATTTTTTGTAAAAGAAAAGAAAGAAAAAGATCAATGGTTAATGTTAGGTTTTACTAGTTACTTTCACCAATACATGTGTTTGAATTAAATCAAATGTCTTGCCATATATAGGGTGCGAGCCAAGTGAATTAGAAGTGGAACAATTGGCTGATGATGCAGAGAAATATACACTTGCAAGTCATTTGATATATGGACTCTGGGGAATCATCTCGGTAAGACGAAATTGAAACTTATTATCACACGAGTTTCAATTTTTAAAAAGAAATAAAAATCACACGAGTTTCCATTTAAAATAAAAAATAAAAAATTGTGTCCAATTAAATACTTTCCTAAAAAAAAAGGAACGGAGAAATACTTCCTTCCATTCATTTCACTTGTCATGTTTGTCTTCTAGGATCTTTTCAAAAAAAAAATATTAATTTAATAGTTAATTTAACTATTTATTCTTTGATCTCTCTTTCATTCTATTTTTCCTTTCACTACACTAATCTCTCTGCACATTTACCTCTTCTATTCCAAAATAATTATATTAGTTCGCTTCTCAATAAATAATTAGAACTCAATTTTAATCTAAATTTAATTAAATTAATTTAAAATTTTAAAATTATAATTCAAATATTCAAAAACTATGCAAAAATTACTATAATTTGTGAGTCTTTTATAACAAAATGATAAGAAAACATATTATAAAATAATTGTCAAAGCTCAAATAATTTGACTCTCAAAACTTAAAACAGGATAATTATTTTGGCATGAAAATAGTAGTACTAGAGTAAGTAGGGTAAGTAGGCTTGAAAGCTACTTTCCAAACTCAATTACTATTTTAGACACAAGTTTGAAAGTATTGAGCATATACCCACCAATCATGATATCACCCTTACTCCACCCTTTTCTTATTTTTCTTTTTAATTCCAAAGTTTGTACTAATACAAAGAAGCCTCTGCCCTTAAATCATAACTATTTAATATCCTATTTATTTTATTTAAAAAATAATTTCACCATTTATTAGAAAATTCCATACCTGAGCACATTTCGATTTGAACCAAAAAACCAATTGAACTGATTTTTTTCAAAAAACCAATTTTATTTTTTATTTTTCGATCGATTTTGATTTTAATTTTTAAAAATTTAGTCATCCAGTTCGATTTTGATTTTCAATACCTTATTTATTTTATTAAAACAATAATCCCATCATTTAATACAAGGAAGTACCCAACCGGACACATCTCAATTTGAATAAAAAAAATCGATTGAATTAATTTTTTTTTTTTCAATTTCAGTTTCGTTTTTCTATTTTTTTTTGGTCGATTTAGATATTAATTTTTAATAATTTAGTTATTAGGTTCTATTTTTGCCTTTTTCAAAATTCAAATTTGGTTAGAGCTTCAAGTTTTTAACATTTAAACTTTTAACGATCTTATAAAATTTGATAAAGTTGTTAAATTTTTCTCTTAATGTGATTTTGGAGCTTCAATTTTTAACTTTAAATAGTTCTGTGAAATAAGTTTGTTTTGATTATTATAAAATTTCACGTTTTTAGATATTTGGAGCTTTAACTTTTAATAATTTACGATTTGTTGTACTTTTATAAAAAAAATTCTCTTTTGTTCATGATATATGAAATTTCAATCATACAAATTGAGTTTCTCCGGTATTAATCGTCGACATCAACATCAATACAGTTTAAATCACTTCTTAACTAACAAATGTGAAATTGGGTTGATGAAAATTTTTTTTCTTTACTGCTAAATGTTGGAGATTGTGTTTGTTTATGAATGGTACTGTTGTACTATTTTTTTTAGTTTAACTGAAATATATTACTTAATTAATTGAATGTTTTTGAAATTAGATATCAAAAACTCAATTGTTAAAAACTAATATAATACAAAATTGATATAATTTTGAAAGCTCAATTATGGTATATAGAGAAAAGACTCGATAATATACTATTCAAATTGAATTATCAAATCGAAATTATAAAAATTCATTTGAGTCAAAGTTATTTCAGTTCAACTTCCATTTTCATTATTGTCAAATTGAAAATCAAATCGAATTCCTTAAATCGAACCAACCAAATGCCCAGTCTTAGCTATGTTACGAATGATAAGGAAAAATACATTACTTTTCATAAAGAAAGATAGACTTGTGAGATTTCATATGCTTAATATTGATGTTGAATTTGCATGATTGGTATATACTAAACATGATCATTTGTAATAGACAAGAGCTTTCACATTGTACAGTAATCGTCTATGGATAAGTATATCATAGACGTCTTAGGTAGTCTACAATCAACTAGGCAAATATATAGAGAATCACAAGAAAATAATTAAAAATAGTAATAATAATAAATTAAATTAAATTAAATTATGCAATGAATTACATTTCAAACAATATAATGCTACTTATTACACCATATGAGAGTTCACGTAAAAAAAAAAATAGACCTTTAATTCTTCTTTGTCATGAATCAGTATATCATAGATTGCCATCATACATGAGGATATATGATTAAAAAAAGAAGATAATTAAATAAATAAAAAAATAAATTGACAAACATCACTTCAAACATTGTAATACTACTTATTGCAACATTGGCGGCTAAGACAAGTAAAATGACTAAAAAAAAAAGGTAATAATTAAATAAATAAAATAAATGGCAAACATCATTTCAAACATTGTAATGTCACTCACTACAACATATTATAGTCTACATAAATTGATTAGTGTGGTCAAAAAAAATTCTGGATGAACAATGACAATACTTACCACTTTCTTATAACAATGTTATGCTTTAAGAACATCTTTATATGAATGTTATGATTTGTAATATTATTGCTCATCTAAAAACTCCTTGGATCAATCTAACCAATCTATATGGACTATCATATGTTGTAATAAGTATTATTACAATGTTTGAAGTGATGCTTATCCATTCAATTTTATTTGTTTAATTATTATCCCTTTTATTCATTTTACAAGGTTTATAATACCATTAATCATCCAAAAATTATTTTTATCACCCTCGTCAATTTATGTGGATTATATTATATTGTAATAAGTAGTATTACAATTCTTGAAGTGTGATTGCTCATTTATGTATTTATTTATTTAGTTATTTATTTATTTTCTTAAATCATACATCCTAATTCTTAATATGCCCTCATGTTCGATTGCGGTCTATGATATACTGATTAATTGACAAGAGTAACTAAAGATTTAGTCTAATTTTATTTATTTATAAGTATTACCTATTTTTTAGCCTTTTACTTATAATTCTTAACATACTCTCATGCTTGATTGCAGTCTATGATATATTAATTCATGAATAAAAAAATTGTGTCTAATTTTAGTTTATTAATTTATAAATAAATATTACCTGTCTTTTAAGCCCTTCATTTATAATTCTCAATATACCATAATAGTTTATACTAGACGGGTTGATTGAAAGAATTTGTACAAATACTCTCTCTTTGTTCACTTTAACTTATCAATTTTAATAGAGAAAAAACATTTTTTTCCTCCTGAACTTGTCCTTCCAACTCACTTTAACACTTAAACTTAACTTCTGTTTATTTACCCCCTCCCCCCTTAACATCTTTAAAGTGTATTAGTTTCACCCCTAATGCTGACGTGACATTTTCAATTAAAAAAAGGCGCGTTTATTTATAAAAAAAATTAATTTCAATAATAATATATTTAAAATATAATAGAAATTAAAAATAAAAAATAAAAAAATGAACACCTTTCTTCTTTCTTCTGCAAAACATTTTCCTCCATTGAAATATTACTGAAAATTGTCACTGGAAATTCATAAATATATGATGTCCAAGATTTGGTGGTGGTGGAGGAGTATAAAAACCATCATGAGAAGATGAAGAAGAAGAGAAGGGGTTAATGTTTGAAGAGGGGTCCATGTCGTTATTGTGGTTGTTCTGAAGAAAATGAAGTCGGATCATATGGTCAGAAGATTCTGTAGTAGTAAAAGTGGTGGAGAACATATTACGGCGAGAAGCGACTCTTTCACGCTTATGAGCATTCTGGTGTCCTCCAAGTGCAAAATTTGCGAGAACAATAGAGACAAGAGAACATTTTAGAAGATGATGGCACTTTTGGTTTTGGTTTAGGGATATGGATCATGAAGGGAACCACCATATCTGTGGTGGAGGAATTAGACTGCAGATGGTTACAGAAATCGTAAACAAGTTGCTTCTGGCTGAGATCCGCCATCAATGAGCTCTTGATTGATTTTTTGAGGAAAGAAGAAAGGGAATGAACTTTTTGAGGGAAGAAGAAGGAGGGCTGTGCTGGCAGGGTAGGAGGATGAGGGCTGGAAGAGGAGAGGGTGGGGTGGGCGGGGTGGGAGGTGTGTGAAGAAGAAAGAAAATGGGGGTGGGGGTAGCGGGTGAGGATGGTGGGGTGAGGGTGTGTGAAGAAGAAAGAAAATAGGGGTGGGGATGCCTTTTTTATTTAAATATATATAATTATATATATATATATATAAATAAAATAATATATATCTTTTTTATATAAATAAAATAATATATATATATATATATATTTTATTTAAAAAATATATAAAAATAATAAGTGGGAGATTAACTTTTTTTTAGGAAAATAGTAATTTCTTACGTGGCAATGACAAGGCTTCGACGTGATGTTGACGTGACGATGATGTGTAGGCGAGTGTAACACACTCTCCGTTGTGAAAGTGGTATTCAATTTTGAGGGGTTAAACTAATACACTTTAAAGATGTTAAGGGGGTAAATAAACAGAAGTTTAGTTTAAATGTTAAAATGAGTTGAGGCGACAAGTTCAGGAGGAAAATCATGTCTTTTCTCATTTTAATAAGAAAAAAGGATTACATTTACTCTTGTACATTCAAAAAGGTCATGTTTTCCCTTCATTATACTTTTTGATTATATTTGCTCCTAACATTCAATTTTGGATTAATATTTGCCCTTAAGTTGTCAAGTATCATTTAAAATCTTTTATCTACACGTCACAACACACACACATGCATGTGTTGGGGAATGTGCGGGGAAGTTGGATAGTTTTACTATTTTTTTTAAAGATAAAAAAGTAAATGATAATAATAATGTTGATGATGATGATGATAAAAATATTAGTTACTTAATTTTTTTATATTAAGAAAATATATGAAAAGTTTATAATTAGCCTAGAAAAAAATATAATTAAGAGAATAATAAAAATTACTAGCTTATTTATTAAAATCTAAATTAAAAGAAAAGCATATTTTTAAAAAATTTCTTATTATTTTTAATTAAAAATAAAACATATCCTAAAATGCAACTCTATTTTCTATAGAAAATCTTTTTGTACAAATTTTCAAATAAAATCTATTCAAAATGAAAATAAAAGTTGAAAAAAAAAAATATTAGACAAAACTAAATTTTTGATGCTAAAATTAGGTAAAAATTAAAGGAGGACAAAAAGTTATGTGTCTACAATAATTTTTCTTTTCTTTCAAATTTTTGAAAGAAATTAACATTTTGAAATCGTACCCATTTTGTTGATTCCTCAAAATTAGGGACAACTAGTCGGTGTCATTGCAAATTTATGAACCGCATTATTCCTCCATTATTGAATTTGGTGAAGATTTTGCTTAATTTTGGAAAAACCCATTTGCTCAATTGTTAAATTTCTAGTATTTTATTGAATTTGGTGAATATTTTACTTAATTTGAGAAAGACTCAGATGCCCAATTATTAAAGTTGAATTTGATGAAGATTTTTGCTTAATTAGAGAAAGATTCAGATGTTCAATTATTAAATTTCTGACGTTTTGTTGAATTTGGAGAAGCTTTTTCTTAATTGAAGAAAACTTAGATGCCCAATTATTAAATTTCTAACATTTTATTGAATTAGATGAGGATTTTCTTAATTTGAGAAAGACTCAAATGCCAAAAGGCTATGGAGAGATCGAGAATTTGAAAAAGAAGAAAACATGAATGAGTTGAATTAAAGAAGAGAAAGAAAGGGGCTGGTGTATATTTTGAAAACTAGTTCGGGTCGTTTGGTATGAGGTATAAGGGATAAGTAGTTTCGGAATAAAATGAAAGATTATTTTATCTCATGTTTAGTTGGAGGTATTAGCTAATACCGGAATAACTTATCCCATCATTTAGGGGTCATTTGGTATGAGGTATAAGGGATAAGTAATTCTGAGATAAAATGAAGTATCATTTTATCCCATGTTTGGTTGGAGGGATTAATTAATACAGGGATAGCTTATCCCACCATTTACACCATAGTGATGGGATAACTTATCCCATATGCATGGTGGGATAAGTTATTCTGGGTAATTCCGGGATAACTAATTCCGGAATTAGTTATCTCGGGATAACTATTTCCCAACCAAACGACCCCTAACAGTATAGTGATGAGATAAGTTATCCCATATGGATGGTGGAATAAGTTATCCCTGATAATCTCGAGATAACTAATCCTGAAATTAATTATTTCGAGATAACTATTTTCCAACCAAACGACTTAGTGAATTAGGTAAATAAAAAAAGACTTTAAAGGAATATAGATAGATTTTAGAAAAGCCTTCACCTCACTATACCTCACACTTTTTATTTAAATTTAAAAAATGGGATACCATTTGTAAGGGGTTGCACGGATTTAATAGATCTAATAGATTTATTAGGTTTCTAGTGAATTTATTTTTATTTGTGCGTGGATATTTCTTAAATTTTGTTTCAATATCTTTTAATGATTTACTTTTTTCGTAAGATATATTCATTAATTATTTTATCCTGTAGTAATTGCAGAGTTACAAATTTCTGTATAATAATTTATCCTATCTGTACTGTAATGTATATCTAATTCTATATTTTCAATGTTATTTATTATCTTGTGTTATTCTTCTCGTAGTGAATTTTTTAAATTATATAAACTATCACATGTACTGCCCTCTCAATTTTTCTCGAGTAAATAAAGGAGGAGAAAAAATAATTAATTCTTGATTTTCTAAAATTACATGTATTTTGAAATTTGAATCAGTAAAACTCATTTGTCCGAAATTACTTGTCATGATTTAAGAAAGTCAGAATAAATTTAATCAATTTTATTGTATTTTGCTTTAAATATCAAGTATTCTTGAAAGTAACCGATATTGATCACTCCGTTCAACAATACATGTCCATTATTAACTTGACACATAGGTTAAAAAATAATAAATAATAAGAATAATTTTACTATATCATTCTTTGAATATAATAAATTTAATGTCTTGAAAAATGTATTTGAGTGATGAACAATATTTAAGCAAGGGAAAATGGGTAGAAAAATATAAATTATCCAATAATTTTTCAAACTGAATAAGTATCATTGGACATCTATATTTAGTATAGTGGATAAAATTATTAGACGAAGAGAGTAGATTGCATAAAATAATTAAACAACTAATAATTTATTGGCACCATAATTGTTCAAATACCAATAAAAACATTTAGCTTAGTCTTGTTCTTAAATAGAATGCATAATTTGGTAAATTACAAGTACAAAAATAACTGCTATTTTTTTTTTTTTTTAATCGGACTTGCAAATTAAAAGAAAAATGTTACAACTAATATAATACTGAGGAAATAGTATTTTTTTTTTTCTCTCAATTTTGCTTTTTCCTAAATTATTGTCCATTTTATGTTACTTATTCAGGTTACAAATGCAAGGAATGATGATAGCTTTGACTACGTCAAACATGCCAGACAGAGATTTGAGCAGTATCAATTGAGAAGGTTCAAACTCTTCCGGGCTGAAAACTTGCCGAATTCAACATGATTGATTGATTTTTAACTCTACAAGTTAACGTTACCAATTGTCAAATTTATTGGTAATATTAATTTTATGCTTCTTGTAATGCTTTACATGAATTGAGGTCTATCAAAAATAATTTCTCTATCTTCATGAAATAGGAATAAGATTGTGTACGTATCAATCTCTGAATTGTGAAATTAAATTGAATAGTATATTATTATTGCTTTTTCATGTCGTGGGTCATTGAAGGAAACAAAATATTTTCTTTCTCAAGATCATTTCCTTCAAGTCCTTCAAACTTCTTGTAGTGATATTTATTTATTTATTTATTTTTGGCAATTAAAGATTTCATTAAATCACCAAGAGAGAAATACAAACCAGGGAGAGTTAACCAGCTTCTTCCCATAATCAACCTATGCACCAAATAAACACGCAAACTTAAAGAAATTATTGTTTTGAGGAAATTTTGACTTATTTGAGAGTCGTCAATTAATTTATTTGAAAAGAAATTAAGCACACCTTTATGAAGTACTTAGATGGTTCAAAACAGGAAAAAATCATTTAAGTTAGAGATTTTAGGTAAATGGTTCCTATTAACGCTTTAGGAAGGTTTTAAGGCACCTAAAACGTCTGCTAACTTGCGGTTATCCGAACTGTTTGAAAATATCTTTTGACTAACTTCAAAAAGATTGATTGTTGAAAAGGTGATTGATTTTAGGAAAAAACTTGTGTAAAATAGATTTGGACGACTTGGTAGGGATTTTAACTAAGTCTAAACAAACTAATAACAAAGCATGTAAAAGGGGCGGGGGGGGGGGGGGGGGAAGAGAGAAAAAAAAAAACTTAGGTCATTGGGCCCATATCAATAGACTCTGTCCTAATCTAATTGGGCTTTTGACCCACTTGCACATGTCCTAATCTAAATGTCGGGCCTTGACCCGTAACCTGTCCTAAACTATTTTTCTCTAGACCTTTTGGCCCAAAACCCGCTTCACCTGTATTAAAATACAACTTTGGCTTCCAGGCCCAAATGAATGAATAAATAAATGGCTAAATGAATAAATAAAAAGAAGACAATAACAAAAATCGAGACTTTTCAAGTCTCTTAGTGACTTCATCAATGGATTTTGACCCATTTTCCTTCTTCATCTATCTTCTAGCACCCTCACGCCATGTAGTGAACCTCGGGTTTAAACTTCAGACTTGACTCAAAGAGGTGAGTCTCATTGGCCCATTACGAAATACAAGAGAAGAGGAGTCCATTTGGAGTCAAGACATTTTTTGCATGCAAAGAAAAGATAAAGAAATTAATATACGTTCAAGGCATAAATTTGACATATTTCAAAGCAAAAGAAATTATCAAGAATCAATTTTTGAATGACAATGATAAGCACACTTGCACATGTATAACAAGAATGAAAGTCAATAGATAAAATGCAAAGCAAAGACACCCACTTGTATGCCTCATGATTTATGTTCATATTAAGAATGAATAAAGGTAAAAGGAAGAATGTCATATTCAATAAATTAATGCGAGAAACAAACAACGTAAGCTTGCGAAAGTAGAGGAATGAGGCAATAAGAAAAATAATCATGAATTCTAAAATTGAACAAACACAGACACTAACCATATAACAAAATAAAATAAAGGCTAACTTTTTAAGAAAGAGAATCTTTAAATTTCAATTAAGGCGACATTAACGAAAATTCATACATCTAAATTTCAACCAACATTTTAGGAAAAAACGTGTAAGGACCTATGATTTATATTTTTAAGACATTGTTGATTCTCTTTTGATATTATGAATCAAAGAAAGACACAAATCAAATCTTTACACACATAAAAAACACATATAACAATCCAAAGGTGAAAGAAAATTAGAATAAAAGTTTAGCATTTCTAAAAGTGAAATATCGTTCAACAATCAAACTATGCATGACTCAAAAATATCTAAATAATTCTATTTAGCCACAAAAATCTGAACTTCCTCATCATTTTAACAAAATAACATGCGACAAAAAAAAGGAATAAACATCTTGGATGGAAAATAAAGCTAGCACTTCATCTTTTATATGGAAATTTTGGAAATCCCTTAAAATAATTAACAGGCAAATGACAAATTCTTGATTTAATCAATTACTATTTTTTATTAAGGTG
The DNA here is from genome assembly GCF_002878395.1 of Capsicum annuum. Classification (NCBI taxonomy): domain Eukaryota; kingdom Viridiplantae; phylum Streptophyta; class Magnoliopsida; order Solanales; family Solanaceae; genus Capsicum; species Capsicum annuum. Next base: position 93,132,766 of record NC_061122.1, read on the forward strand.
AAACAAACAATAATAACTATTTTTTCGATATAAAAGAAATAACTTTACATGCTAAAACAAATATATCTGCCAACAATGAATTTAAACAAGACATGAGTTTGTCTTTTGAGCAAAGATCAAAACTTTATATATAACAATCAAAGAATAAAGTTAAAAGGCAAAACAATCAATATTAATTATTTTTTTCAACATAAAGGAAATAATTTTACATGCTAAAAATAAACATATCTACCAACAATGAGTTTAAACAAGACATGAGTATGTTTTTTTAGCAAAGATCTAAACTTTATCCAAAATAATCAAAGAATAAAGTCAAAAGGCAAAACAATCAATATTAACTATTCTTTTCAACATAAAGAAAATAACTTTACATGCTAAAAATAAACATATCCACCAACATTGATTTTAAATAAGACATGAATATGTTTTTCGAGCAAAGATCTAAACTTTATCCCAAATAATCAAAGAAAAATGTGAAAAGACGAAACAATCAATATTAACTATTCTTTTCAACATAAAGAAAATAACTTTACATGCTAAAAACAAACATATCCACTAACAATGAGTTTAAACAAAGCATAAGTACATCTTTTAAGCAAAGATTGAAACTTTATCTATAATAATCAAAGAATAAAGTAAAAAAAGACACGTATAACTATTGCTAGCTCATTTATATATCATGATCATGAAAATAATTAAATTATCGATACCATAACGTCCTATGGCCTTCAAGGAAATCTACAACAAACAATCCCAACAAATAAAATTATAACTACGAACTACGAAGAAGAAAAAGACGAAGAAGAAAACGATAATAAAACTAAAAAAAGGAATGGTGTGTTTACCTTTTTGGGGATAGCAAAACGAGACTACGAGCTTCATTGGAATCAACCACCACCGAAAAACATTGCCGGCAACTCAAAATTTTGATTAGCCAACCAACTCTATGAAACAAAAATTTTTACTAAATAAAAATAACTATTTTGCTCAAAAGAATTTTTTCACCTTTCTAACCTTTTTTTTTTATTACTTTTCAACCACCCTTTCTATCAAAGTAGTGGTAGTATTTATAGAAGAGAATGGAGTTTTATTTCCTCTCCTCCACTAATGTGGGAGAAAAGTATTTATAGGAAAAGATGAAGATTTATTTCTTGTCATCCACCAATGTGGGAGAAAAGCCATTTAGGGGTGTTTTTGAAATTTTAAAATTGAACATAAGGTGAGGTGGAAGATAATATGGAGGAAAATTGTACAATGTAGTACAATTTTTGAATTTCAAGTTGGAATTTGGAAAAAGGAAAAAGGTTGGGGGGAATTGTACAATCTAATACATTTTTTGAATTTCAAAATTGGGAAAGGGCAAAGTTGGGAGGAAGTAGTATAATGTAGTACAATTTAAAATTATTTTTTGATGGGAATTGGGTAGAAGTTATGAGAGTTTTGGAAATTTTGGAGTTATTTAAAATATAACCCCAATTGAGATTTAACATTTAGCCATATTTATTAAATTTTGACCAATTTTAAAATCAATTAACGGATTGCATTGCAATTATGGCCAATTTAATTTCAATTATGGCCAAATATAATAGATTGGCTAAATTAAATTAAAATTCAATACAAATTAATACTTCTTTTAATTCCGAACTTCTTGATAAATCAAACATATATTTATTCAAATAAATTATTTTTGAGAATAAATTCTATTTAAATCAAGATTTTAATCATTTGAATTTATTTTCAAGATAAGCCTTGATTAAAATTTGATTTTTTGTAAAATAAATATTTAAGTAACAAAATTATAAAATTTTATATAATTGAATACAATAATATATAATCGCTACTTAAAATGATAAATTTACCTAAATAAATACTTAGAAAAGATTTTTATTTAGATAAAATAAATGTTGTAATTTTATTCAAAAATCGAAGAAACTCGAAAATAAACTTAGTCGCGAGGGGCAAAAATTAGGTGTCAACAATTATTACATCCAAACAAGCTATCAATTTAAAGTATTGGGCTATGTGCATTTTTATAGTATTCCCACCTTTTTACTTAATCCGTCTCAAATTACCCATCTCAAATTTTCTAATTTGATTTCTTATTTTACTTGTCTTGTTTTATTAATCAAGACAAGACAATTTTTCTTTCCATTATACCCTTAGTAATTGATTACTTATTGTTACTAGCATTGAATTATCAAATCTTTAAAATATGGTAAAGACTTTGGTAATCCTATAATCCTAATAATCCATGCAAAAAATGCTTTGCTACCAGCCATATAATAACTCCATCAATATTGGAACTAACAGCATGACATAATTAATAGGGGAAAAATGGTAAAATTACATTACTAATCATTATTTTCTTAATACTTGTGCCATCTCAATTTGGAATGGGTAATTTGGGACGGAGGGAGTATATTAGTTAGTCCTCTTGCTAAAAATATTTATTTTATTTTAGTTGTCCAATAATTAAAATCAAGAGAAGTTTATTTTGTTTTTTCAATACTATGCTTATCATTAAATGACTATGTAAAGTGTATATATTCAAATTTGTATTTTCAATGCATAACTAATAGAGTTACTTTAGTAAAATAAACCTCTATTAAATATTTCTTAAGGGGAGTGCTAAATCAATAAGGGCCAATTAAAATTGTTAGACAATAAAATTTCAAAATCGAGAAAATAAATAATCGCGATAAGAAAAATATTGCAACAATCGTTTTATTGATTTCAATATGTGAGTGTTATATTCTCTATGATTTCTCTGATTCGCCTTTTCAAATATAAATTTAAGGGCTTCGAACTTGATCTTGAATTTGAACTTGATTTGTTGATATGATGGATTTGATCGTGACTTGTTCTTGAATTCAAGGGATTTTGGGCTTTTTCTTGAATCTTGCGATCTTGATCTTGAATCTTGATGAACTGAATTTGAATTCTTGAGCTTTGTAGAGGAATTGTGACGTTTGACCCGTGAGCTTTCTCTTGCTTCTTGTTAGAGTTGTTGATTTCATTCTCAGTTATCAGACCCCAAGTTATAGTTGTGGGAAGGAAAGAGTCGTGGTGAAGATGAACTTTTTTTAACTAATCAGATTTAAGTGACATGACACTTTTATGGGTTTTTGATTTCACTAGGTCTGCTGCATCATTTTGACATATGACATGATCTTATTCCTTCACTTGACTTGACATGCCATGCCATTTGACACGTGATGGTTATTTGGGCCTCAAGATTATGAAAATATCCGAGGCTTAGCAAAGTGGACTCATCATTTGTAGCTCAAATGAATGGGCTAGTCCAATAAAAACTGAACTTTTATTAAATCCATAAATGTTTGGACTTAAATAATTAATCCAATTATATTAGTCCCAAATAATTATATAAATCCACAATATCAATTTGGGAGTAATATATTTTGAAATTAGTATAATTCAAATTTCGTACAGATTTCAATTTAATAAAATTTCATTGCCCACAAAATATCCCCAACTTGAAGACTGGTTGAGTCTATACTTTAGTGACTAGACTCGAAGTATGATTATTTAAACATACTTCCTTTGTGATTCAAAGATTTTCATACATATGAACACCCCATTTCATTAGCTGAGAAAATTTAAAGATGAACCATGCAATTTGCATATTGATATTGTCTCTCAAAAATTCTCTTTTTTTAGTCCCGCTTTATTTTATGAATTTCTATACGTAAGATCCATTGGTGAGACATGATATCCAACTCCAATAATGAATTTCTTAATGATGTCCACTTCCACTAGGATATCTTGACTTTGTCCAATTCCAAATAGATTTTGAATAACTTTTCATCACTTTACTTAATCGAAAATAAAATTCTTTGAATTTAAATTTATATTGGAGATGAAAACAACCTTCACTTTGAATTTATATTGAAGAAGAAAAAAACCTCCAATTTAAATTTATATTAGAGATGGAAACATATTCAATTTGAATTTATATTGGAGAAGGAAACAACCCTCAATTTGAATTTATATTGAAGAAGGAAACAATCTCCAATTTGAATTTCTATTGGAAACGGAAACTCTTTCAATTTGAATTTATATTGGAGAAGGAAACAACCACCTAATAACTCTATAAAAGGATGTAGGTTCCCAAACTTTTCAATATCAATTTTGGGGTTTCCAAGCCATGAATAATGTTGAGGTAATTTCTTTCCCTTCTATTTATCTTTTATTTTTCGTCACCTTTTTTCAGCCCAGCATGTTAGTGGTTGAAAATTCATAACTCATTGTAGTAATATCAAAATTATAAAACGTTTGATATTACAAAAACTAGACTTCATGATCTGTAACATAAAAAAAATTTAGATTTAAAATCATTCAATATAATTCTCAATAATATTTTGAAGTTAACCCTTAATTTTATCATACTGAAAATTTCAGATCTGCGCGTCTTTGTCAAAACTTTCATAGCTTGAAGTAGAAGGGATGAAATCACAAGACGCTTAATTATTGTGAAGATAAACACAAAGATATATAACATAACTAAAATTCAAAATTTAATACCTTCAAGATCTTTTCAGGTGTTACCCCAAAATCAACATTGGATTCTGATGTTCCAGCAATTTCAGATTTGCGCGAAGACACCAAAAAATTTATATCTTAATTCGGGAGTATCGATATCATGATCCGCTTGATTCTATAGATATCATAAATATACAAGATTCAAAGTTTAAAGCCTCATGGATCATTCTATATAAAAATTTTAAAGTCGATTCTAAATTCTGCCTAGCGGAAAATTTTATATTTATATCGTGATGAGTGGTGATTTTACCACTCATTCGCATTCAGTTTTAGTGCACATTACCTTTTTTAAAATGAGTAGATAAGACATAATTGTGATTTATTGCACTAATTTCCATTCTTTACAGGTATAGGAGTTGAAAAGACAAAGAGATGTGGATTGGAGCTTGAAATGATCAAAAGGGAGTAGAAAAAGTGCATTTGCAGACCTGCAGTAAAATAGCCTCAATTACCACGGTCGTGGTCCATTGGCCGCGGTCATGGTTAATTAATATGGTAAATAAACTGCGATCGCAGAAGTCAATAGAGATCACATAGCCGCGGTCGTAACCATACTTGTGCGATCGCAGCTTGGCGAAAATGTTTAGCCCAAGGGCAAAACTGTAATTGCATGTGCTGAGCCTAACTTGAACAAAAAGACTCAAACCCTAATTTCATGTATCATTCATTCCATCACATCCCTTCTTCTCTAATATTTTAGGTTTTATCTTGAGACTTTGTAGCCTCTATTTTTGAAGAAGAAAATATTCTGTAAATTTTGGGTGAAGAATACATTGGGGACTTTCTAAGTGGAAGATTTTCTCACATCCATTGTTGATATTGTGGGAGAGCCTAGTTTGAAGTAACATTCACTTAGATCTTCTACAATTTTAATTCAATGGAGATTATAGGTATATCTATGCTTATTTATCTTATGTGTTGCTAAATTTCCCTCTTGGGGTTATGTGTGAATAAGGGTTAAAGTGTGTGTGGGTTGTTATTTTTAGCATCTCTTTGGTAGTTTATATTTATGGGTTCTATTATTGCTATGCTATTTTGGTTGGGATTTGATGGATGAATCTTCAAATACCCACATGGGTTTGATGAGTGAAAGCTCTATGCTCTAGAAAGTTCAATGCCATCTTTGAAAGAAGAGTTTTGGGTAAACTTTAGAAATCCATATCATCTTTGAAAGAGGGCTATGGTTACCAAAGCAATGATAGACAATTATGCGTGCAGTTTGCTAAATTTTAACTATCTTATACATAAGGGTGAATGTGAGGTTAACTATGCCATGGGTGTCATCCTAGAAATAGGGATGCCTTGATTAAGGTTGTACTTGCTAATTGTTGGACACACCCATTTGGTATTCGAAAGAATCAATGGGTAAACGTTTGGTGTTTTGTTGAAAGACTAACATAAAAACTTATAACCAAGCCTATCCATATTTGAATTATTAAAGTGATGTTGACAATTAGATCCCATATGTCACTCCCTTAGTAACGCATAATCCCAAGATCCGTGCATAATAGTTAAGACTCTAATTATTCGTAGCCTCAAATTTATACTAGAAAAATGCAAAAAGAAATACTAGTGTAGGAACCTATCCCCCTATTTTAACTTTTTGTAACATTTGTTTGAATTTAATTTGTATGTATCATTTCAAATTAATTTGATCGCCACTCACATTGTTCCCTGTGGATTCAACCCTGACTCCAAATTTAGGTAAATATATTGACGACAACCGCCTTGCACTTAATTGACGTGTAAGTTGAGCGTTATAAAAAATGACGCTGTTGTCGGGGAACATTTGGTGTATTAAGTTAGTTTGAAATTTTAACTACTTGCTTGAATTCAATCTTGTATATATATGTTTGTGATTTTTTCTTTGTAGGTAGATTTTATTTTATTTTTACTTTTCTTGATGGCATCTTCTAACAAATGTGAGTTGAATAGTTGAAAGTCATATCGTGACCCTCCATGTTCGTATTGTTACAGACCATACTTCAGGAGAGATTGTAGGTATGCTCCTCGGGGAGAGATTTCTCCATATCATTTCGTTGGGAATATGGTTGCCCATGCGTGGACGTCTACAAGGGCATTGGGATGAGCGTCCAAACACCCCATCCCCCTATTATACTAACCGAATTGCTAGTTCTTCTTATGATTTTATTAGGTCATATGATGAGAAATCGGAAGAGAAATGCAACGAGTCCAATAGCTGTGACCCAAGGTTACTAGACATCTTGGATTGAGTAGATGCAATGGGGGAGGATATAAAATACATGTATAAGGAATGGGCAAGTGTCAAAGAAGAGATAATGGGCAAATAAGAAAAGCTTGAAAATATCACTACCTTTTCCATTGCTCAAGAGGAATTTTATCATGAAGAAAAGCCAAGCTATGATAATGAGCTTGATAGAAAAGATTCGATGAAGATTCCTCAATGGCTTCCCAATCGTCCAACTCATATGAGGGAGAAGAAACCATAATAAAGAAAATGGGACTAGAGTTAGAAGAAGAAGCCAAGCAAATCCCTTATAATGACTCTAGCTTATTTCGGGGTGACTATGCTAAGTTGGGTGTAATTCCTAAATTAAGGGAGGGACCCCATTCTAACCACTTTTAAATATTATGCTTGTTGTATTAGACGAAAGTCTATCTACTCAAGCTAAAGATGAATTTTGGAGAGAGGAAGTTCCACCCTTATATTTTGAAATTTGACATTCCAATGGAGCATATGGAGCCCTACACATCAATGGACAAGAAAATCAACTTTCGAAGCATAAGGAACGACTAATTGATGTACATGATTTTACCCACAGAACCAATTCGAAAATTTGATGTGAAATTGGGTAAAAGGTTCAAATCTTTAAATGGCAAGATCGAAGCTTTCTTTTCATTTCTCCACATCTTCCAAGTTTCATCTTAGAAGATTTAAATTTTTTGCCCCTTTGCCATTCACTGCATGGTGAACGAAATCTGGGTCGGAGATTCAAATCTTCTAAGTAGAAACACAAAAAGGAGGAATGAAGGTGTTGTACTATGACATTAAACTAAGCGCTCGATGGGAGGCACCAATCATTCTATGAAAAGTGGCACGTATCCTTTATATTTATGCATGTTAGAGTAGAGTTCATTTTTATTCTTGTTTTTGTGCATGCATAATCCATAAAATGTGGGTACCGAGATATTTTGATCGAATTTGAGAAAGAAACGTGTGAAATTGGTAAGTTGGATTGAACAAAAATATGCAGAAAACTCTGTTGATAGGTCTCAGTTACCGCAACTTGTGGTCCATGCCACCGCGATCACGGAGGCCGCTTGACTGTGATCATAGAACTAGGACCGCGACCGCGATCAATTCAATTTAAAAGACCACCATTCGCCCATTTTCTCTCATACCCCTCTTTCAAATTCCTCTCAATTATTGGGATCCTATTGCATCTTTAAGCACCAATTGATCAGTTTGCATTGACTAATTCAATAAGTTGTCGAACTCCCTTTGATTTTGATGTGAAATTGCATGTTTAGAACTTATAGTGTAGAAAATAGCCCAAATTAGCATTTCCGTTACAAAATGTATTCTTGATAATGATTAGTGTCATGGTTAGCGATTGTAATTGGTGCACACATGATTGAGGAAGTCATGAGTACCCAAAAATTAGGCCCTAAAATGCATATATTGAAGCGTAGACCGTGTGATCGATCAAATGCCCCTTTAACTTCTATGTGCATGTCTCTTAAATTCGTGGCCATGAACATGCACTCTAGATTTAATTTCATTGTTTTTAATTTTGTCCAGCCTAGTTTAACTGAAGAATTAGGGTCAAGATTGAATTTTAAATACTGGGCAGAAACTGCCACCCTAGGCCTCGAGTACCGCGATCGCGGCTCCAATGACCACAATTTCATCACCATAATTATGGATAATACTCCACAATCACTATACCTGAAGGCTAATTTTGGAAGACTTCAAAATTTCTACAAATTCTTTGCTACCCTCAAAGCTTCCCATAACACTACCACATGCACTCATCTGCTAGTGTTAGCTTGTTTTTAGCGTAATGATGCTGATATTTTCCTGAGTGGAATTGCTTATAGGTTCTAAGTCTCATAATGGGAGATTATGAAAACACACAATTTATGTCCCCAGAATGTCAAAAGCAGTACGACAATGACCTTCAAAGAGCCAAGTTATTATTGGAGAGAGGCACCAACATCGAGGGGGTCCCAGAATAGTATCCAGGATTTTTTAACAGGCTTGATGCATCTGGATGGATATGATTTGTCTTGGATACTTGTGATTCAAATGAACAATAGGTGTAGGAGTTTTATGCAAATCTGAGCGTTATCTCCCTCGCGAACCTAGTGATGAAGATTCGGGGAAGGCATGTGCATTTTGGAGTGCAACAAGTTAATAAAGTACACGTGCTTCAGGATACTAACATAGAAGATTTTGAAGAAAAGGTTCATGATCCAGTCACCTAGATGGCTAACATTCTCTGCCCAGATAGAGAGGTTTTCTAGGCTACTTTCGAGAGAGGGATCACTACGAATAAATTCTCTGCAGAGGTTAAAATCTGGTTACACATTATCTATAGTAGGGTCTCATTATTCACCCACATGACATCTATCATCGAGTTGCAAGCTTGCATGGTGGCATGCCTGATGATTGGGATTGATATGAATGTGGGCCAAATTATACTTGAGGAATGGAGGCAATACAAGATTTAGGGTGGTACACTTCTTTCTTTCCCTTCACTTATTACTGAATTGTCCAAAAGAACAGAGGTAGAACAATATCCTATATATACCTGGGTAAAACCAAGTACTCATATCACTCCACTCAAAATAATGGGTAAAGATGCATCTGGGTATAACAAGAAACAAAAAGTTGACTTAGGAAGGTCAGCAGTTGAGGAGCCCAAATCTTGTAGGCCACCCATAACTGGACCTTTAGATAATTTGAATGTTGATGCCAGAGCCATTAGAGAGCTATTAGTAGTTTACCTCAAGGACCAGGGGAGCCATCCACTAGACATCATTCATATGTATCTGTGGTAGATTATAAGAAATACAAAGAGGAACAGGAGACATAGAGTGCTACAGTTGCCAGTCTAGAGAGAGCTACTTAGCCCTGGTATCATCTCACAGGTATCTCAAGACCTCATACGAGAATATGCTGAAGCAAGAGAAGAAAAGGGATAAATTCTTCAACAAACTATAAAAAGGGGTTAAAGGCCTGAAGCTTAATGCCAAACTCCCTTCTTCCAATCTTGACAGTGATGATGAGGCACCTACTGAGTGGTCAAATGCTGAGGATGGTGGTGAAGATTCAGAGTCAACAGAGAAGAGCGACTGGTGATGCATATCCAGGGAGCCCCTTTTTACTTTCTTTGATTGCACTTACAGTGAGGTCACTGCATTCTTTAAGTTGGGGATGTGCCCTGGATATTTACTTTGCTTGTTTTGGTATGATGTTTTGGATAATATTTTTAGTTTATGCTGTGGATACTATACTTTTGGGAATGTTGATAGTGCCTGCTTTTATGATTATTATGTTTTGCATGCTAGTTTTAGTTTTTGTTTAATTTTGAATTTTCGCTTTTTTCTAGCGTTGCATTTGAGTTTTGAGACATAGGTGTAGGGGAATTATAATTACCCGTAGCATATATGTCAAGAATGCAAGGGAAGTTTGAGTACCTGTGGCATTGCATTTTGTAAAAGTTAGGATCAGTTTACACACTATCAGCAAAGTTTGAGTAGCCATATAGTTATTTTACCCATTCTTGAGCCAAGATGTGAGACTAAGGCTTTGGTTGGAGCCATAGTTTAGTAAATTGTGTGTGTTGCTATTTCAATATAATAAATACCCCCCCCCCCAATCCAAATATTTTGAAAAATCAAGGGCATGGACGTGAGCAATGTGATAACACATCCCTTTCTCTTTTTATGGCTTCATAGATTTTGACTTGTAAATTAGAAATAGATACTCCATGATTTTTTCTATTGGGAGGGACATTTGAGCTCCCCTAGCGAATTTGGCTTGCCATATGTGGTAAGACTATTGCATCTATATCTTGTATACTTATGTTATCTAGAACTTTCCCTATTAGTATTTTAAAACTAATTTTTATTGTATTTGGTTGGAGAAATGATCTTAGGCCGTACTTGTGATTTTGGAACCCACTCTAGCCTAAAAATCCTTCCCATGCATAAAGAAAATCCTTAGTTACCCACTTTGAGTTGTTGGACCTTTCTTTGGCAAATGCATTATAAGTCATAAACCATTCTTTAATCCCTCTTTTGAACCACACCCTCCTTGAACTCAAAAAAGAAATTTGAGACTAAAAGCCTAATTTGGGGGTATAAAAGATCGATGGGAGTGAGTTTGGGGCCATAAAGTATTAGTGGAATGCCAAATGTACCCAAGTGTTGAAAACTAATGTTTAGAAAAAAAAGGATCCCACAAAAGAATGAATTGCACAAGAGTGCAAGGAAACGAAAGTATAAGAGTAGTGGTGAACAAAGGAAAAAAGGTAGGTGTTTAACAAACAAAAAAAATAAATAAAAAAGAGTGGCCCTTAGTCGAGAGAGAAAGATTGTGAAGTGTGACGTAGATGTTCAAGGTAGGGTGTAGTCATATTGTTCCTAAATGATATACAATCCTAACATGAACCTAGGTTAAAACCTTAGAAAGACCTTTGAGATTTCCGACCATTTACTTTCTTTGTAGTGGTGATTGAAAATAGGGGCAAGCCTATGGCATGATACTTGTTGCATTGGGATTTCTTTTGTGAGGGGAGAGTTCTTGCACTTAAATTTTCTTGTTGCCTATTCGGTTGTTTGGTGTGTGGAAATTCTCTTTCTTATGAGGATGACATGTAAACAAGTTGAGGTGAGTGACTTTTATCACCTCCCGAACAATGAGTCGAATAGAGTATAGTTCAGTACTATTCAAAGATAAGCCACTTCTAAAGTATGAGTCTTTGTTTCTTGATTGCTCGTTCAAGTCTTATGTATTCCTTGAGTATTGCATTTTATAATGAGGGGTGTTGGGAAATTAGTATAGCACATGTGCAATGAACTACTTGTGGTTGCGATTCAAATCGAAGTTGCTATAACCTTTAAGGCATAAAGTTTGGGCATAAATAATTATGTCTCTTGGTATAAGTTAGTGTTGTTTGAGGACAAACAAATGCTTTAAGTTGGGGGTGTTGATGAGTGGTGATTTTACCACTCATTCGCACTCAGTATTAGTACACATTAGCTTGTTTCAAATGAGTAGATGAGACATAATTGTGATTTAATGCACTAATATCCACTCTTCACAGGTATAGGAGTTGAAAAGACAAAGAGATGTGGATTGGAGCTTGAAATGATCAAAAGGGAGCAGAAAAAGTACAGATGAAGACTTGCAGTGAAATACCCTCAGTTATCGTGGTCGCGGTCTATTGGCCGCAGTCGAGGTCAGTCAAGATGGTAAATCAACCACGCCCACAGAATTCAATCGCGGTCACATAGCCATGGTCATAGCTAGACTTGCACGATCGCGGCTTGGCAGAAATATTCAGCCTAAGGGTAAAACTGTAATTGCATGTGCTGAGTTGAACTTGAATAAAAAGACTCAAACCCTAATTTCATGTTTCATTTATTCTATCACATTTCTTTTTCCCTAATTTTCTTGGTTTTAGCTTTAGACTTTGTAGCCTCTATTTTTGGAGAAGAAAATATTGAGTAAATTTTTGGTGAAGAATACATTGGAGACTTTCTAAGTGAAAGATTTTCTCACGTCCACTGTTGATATTTTGGGAGAGCCTAGTTTGAAGTAACATTCGCTTAGATCTTCCACAGCTTTGATTCAATGGAGATTATAGGTATATCTATGCTTATTTATCTTATCTGTAGCTAAATATCCCTCTTGGGGTTATATGTGAATAGGGGTTAAAGTGTGTATGGGTTGTTATTGTTAGCATCTCTTTGGTAATTCATGTTTATAGGTTCTATTATTGCTATGCTTTTTTGTTGGGTCAAAGCTCCAAATACCCACATGGGTTTGATGAGTGAAATCTCCAAGATCTAGAGAGTTCAATGCCATCTTTGAAAGAAGGGTTTTAGGTGAACTTTAGGAATCTATATCATCTTCAAAAGAGGGATATGGGGACCAAAGGAATGATAAACAATTATGCGTGTAGTTTGCTAAATTTTCACTATCTTAGACATAAGGGTTAATGTGAGGTTAACTATGCCATGGGTGTCATCCTAGAAATAGGGATGCCCTGATTGAGATTGTGGTTGCTAATTGTTGAACACACCATTTGGTATTCGAAAGAATCAATGGGTGAACATTCGGTGTTTTGTTGAATAACTAACATAAAAACTTATAACCAAGCCTATCCATATATGAATTATTGAAGTGATGTTGACAATTATCTCCCATATGTCACTCCTTAGTAATGCATAATCCTAATATCCATGCATAGTAGTTAAAACTCTAATTATCTGTAGCCCCAGATTTATACTAGAAAAACTCAAAAAGAAATAAATACTAGAAAAACTCAAAAAGAAATACTAGTGTAGGAACTTATCTACCCCATTTTAACTTCTTGTAATATTTGTTTGAATTTAACTTGTATCTATCATTTTGAATTAGTTTGATTGCCACTCATATTGTTCCCCGTGGATTCGGCCTCAGCTCCAAAGTTGGGTAAATATATTAACGACGATCGCCTTGCACTTAATTGACGTGTAAGTTGAGTGTTATTACATCGCCCCACCAAATAATTTATATTTTGATATGAGAACATCACTATCAAAGGGCGTTTTGATTGCTTCAAACTAAATTTTGAGGGCTTCATTCTCACCAAAACATCATATGTCAATCCAAGTTGGTGTAACACTCTACAGGTAATATCTCTTCTATTTGTGTTTTTTTTTGTATTTGTCTTTTCCGCTCCTTTTTTGTAGGATTGAAATAAATGAAATTAACGATAGGTCAGCTTGAGGAATGAGATTTTTACCTCCCCTCCATCACCTTGCGACCTAATGAGTTCGTCTTTAAGTATAGTCCCTTTCACCGATGTACTTATGCAATGGTCTTCCTTAAGTATGAGCCCTTTACATAAAAAATATGTCGAAATGTCAGCTTAGGGTGTAAAGGGGCAAATATTATCTACCTTAAGGCATGAGCAAAAGGGAAAATATTATCTACCTTAAGGCATGAGCAAAAGGGAAAATATTATCTACCTTAAGGCATGAAAATTTTAATATACTTAAGGATAAATCCATGAAGGGACCAGCTTAAGGTGTAAAGGGACAAATTTTGTCCACCTTAAGGCATAAAAATTTTGAGATTCTTTCAACGATGAACCCGTGAGAGGCCAACTTAAAGTGTAAAGGAACAAATTTTTTCCACCTTAAGGCATGAAAATTTTGAGATCCTTTTAAGGATGAACCCATGAGAGGCCCAGTTATGGTGCAAAGAGACAAATTTTTTCCACCTTAAGGCAGAAAAATTTTGAGATCATTTTAAGGATGAACCTGCGAGAGGTCATCTTAACGTGCAAAGGGATAAATTTTGTTTACCTTAGCATGAAAATTTTGATATCCTTTTAAGGATAAACCCGCGAGAGGCCATCTTAAGGTATAAAGGGATAAATTTTGTCCATTTTAAGGCATGCAAATTTTGAGATCCTTTTAAGCATGAACTCGCGAGAGTCCAGCTTAAGGTGAAAAGGAATAAATTTTGTCCACCTTAAGGCATGGTAATTTTGAGATCCTTTTAAGGATAAACCCGCGAGAGGACAACTTAAGATGCAAAGGGACAAATTTTGTCCACCTTAGGGCATGGGAATTTTGATATCCTTTTAAGGATAAACTCTTGAACATGTAACTTCAATATGGTGACGTTGAATGTTCCAGCATGTAAACTCTGAAGCGTTCAACTTATAGACATTGGACATCTAAAGATTTTAGCTATTAGACTTTGAAGGCTTTGATGTTTCAAATTTGCAAATTCCAACTTGAAGACTTGGTAAATTTGAAAAATTTAACTTCTGTGAACGAAGCTTATATTCCATTGGAGTTTGTCCCCATTGAGCCAACAATACTTGGTGCAAGTCCAAAATTTGATGAGTATACTTGGAGACTTAACTTTTATATGATAGATCAAGAGGGAACGTATTTTTATTAGGGCTTATGCAACTAAACACAAACTAAAATTCCAAGTGCCTACATACCTTAGTGAAGAGGATCAAGTCACAATGTAGTTTTGGGTGAGTGTTTTTTTTGCATCCTAACTTTTGCCTAGGCCACCTCTTTTGAGGTTTTCATCCTAGAAAACTCTTTTTTCTTTTGAGTCATACATAGTTTATACTCTTGTATTCAAGGAGTGAACATGAAGTTTATACTCCTGCCTTAAGGAGTGTCATCTTCCATCAAGGATAGTACTTTTTCAATAACTTGGTGTTGGTAGGAACAATTTTCATGCCATCTACATCGACAAGCTTGTAAGCAACATTTGAATATACTTTTTGTAGGACATATGGTCCATCCTTGTAAGACCCCACAAAATCCTAAGCTCAACTCAGTCTTTTAAGCTTGCTAAGTGGTCCCAAACTTAAAAAATTTTAGCTAAGTATTTAGACTTAGTATTATTTTGGTCTTTGTAAGTTGGCAACTCTATTTCACGACTCTTATGACCTTAAAGTATCGATTTTTAGATTAATTCATGTTAGGAATGTCAGTAGGTATTTCCAAATGATTTTCATATTTTTTGGACCTTGTTTGAACCACGTTTGGGAATCCAAAATAGTGCCTCGATGCATCTTAGTGCGGTGCATTGGCCATCGCATCGATCAATATTTTTCTTGGCTCCCAGTGGCAATTTCCAGTGAACTGATGCGAACTCGACACGCATTGGCTATCATGTTGATGCCAACAATATGGCGCATCGGTCTACGTGTCGACAGTTCAGTTTCCAGTCATTAAAAACCCATATTCTCAGGGGTAATAGGGACTTTTTCCCACATTTATCAGCCCCCAAAATATGAGATTAATCCCCTTTAGAGGCTAAATTCATTTATTATTCTCAAATTGATCAAGAACAAAAACCCTAGGTGATTGAATTTCAAATTCAAGTCTCATGATTCCACCATTAATCTTTAAGAATTTAGTAACCAAGGTATGTGAAGTGTTCATCCAAGGGTTCCTTCCACCCTTGGAGTCCAAGAAACTCTTTTAAACCTCAAGTAGTTTGATTTCATGATTTCAATGATTGGAATTTATGTGTATTCATGATTATTATTTGAATAAGGTTCCTATTTAATGATTTATTATATGTTTTATGTGGAATTAATTATTATGTGTATAGATTCGTGTGAATCCATGATTAAACCCTTGAAATTGTGAAATTAGAATTGAATCATGATGCTCACATGTTGTTTAGTATTATATTATGCCCTGCAAGTGTTTGATAAAATGCCTCTATAGATACATTATGAGCAAGTGTGCATTTTTATGCTATGCAAGATCATGTGATGCTTTACTTTTTATGCTATCGAGTCTTGGGGATATTTAATACCCGACAACTTAGCTGTTTACCTAGAGCCAGTGTCAGTTACAGAATAATCTCAATAATGCCTCAATCAGTAGAATTCAATCACATTACGATCAGTAGTACTCTTAGTCAGTTACAAGACTCAGGAAAATTCAGTAGACTCAGTATCATGTCCAGTCTAGTCCAACATTCAGTTCAGACCCCAGTAAACTCAATCAGTTAATAGAATTAAGTAGTATTCCTTCATTTAATAGAACTCAATAAACTCAGTAACAGTTTTGTCAAGCCTAGTATGAACTAGGAAAATTAGTTTAGTGTCTATTCAGTTGGGAGTAGGATTCAGCACTGAGCTAGGCCAGGGATGAGGGCATTCCTACCAGCAGAGGGTTTGACCCTTAGTAGCGATCCCTGCATTATAGAACTACGTAGCTAGCATTGGTTGAGATATCTTCCTGCTAGATATTATGAGGGTTAATACATCTCATATGAGTTTTTCCTGCCAGCAAGGGTTGACGAAAGAACTTCCTATTAGAGAGGTTAACTCATAACTTGTCTTTATCCGTGGGACGGTATTGACACCCTTCCAACTGGGGTTACAGGTTGGACCCCAATTAGTTCAGAGAGGGGCATGTTGGTTAGATGATTACCTCCCACTGTCTTAGTTTTAGTTCCAGGCTCAGAATATAACTCAATTCAGTTTTACAGATTCAAGGTTGTCAGGCACAGTAACTCAGTTCAGTACGAAACTCAGTATAGTTCCACAGGATCAAAACTATCAGATACAGTCACTCAGTTATTAGTTACACAGTATCAATAAACTCAGATATTAGTAAATCATTAATTCAGAATTCAGTATCCAGTGTTATCACAATCTCAGTTATAGTTTACGTATTTACGCATGTACTCTCATTCATTTATATTCATGTTATTAAGTCAGTATTGTTCATGCTTATGAACACATGCATATCATCTTACCTCACTTAGCATACCAATACATTCAAAGTACTGATGCATATTTTTCTTTTGTTCTATGATGTTTTATATCATAGGTTCAGATGCACGGGCTCTCGATCATCCCTAACAGTTACAGATTTAAGCAGTTAGAGTTAGTGGTGAGTCCTCATAGTTCGAGGACATGATTATTATTTCTTCATTTCAATTTATTTTAGTAGCCGAAAGTTAGTTGGGGACTTGTCCCATCAACTCCATATTTCAGACAGTTTAGAGGCTTTCAGACTAGAGTATTTTCAGACAGATGTTTCAGTATTTGTATTTTTATACCGTATTCAGTTTTACTATAGTATTGAACCTTATGACATATTTTCTACCTAATTTCTGCATATTTACAGTATTACTATTCAGTTATTGCAGCAGGTATCAGTCATGGGTTAGCTTATGGTCCTTCGGGATTGTGAGCACCATGTAGCATCCGAGGTACAGACTCGGGGCGTTACAATCCTACTTTGAGGTGAATTTGCCCCCCAGAGTTATGAGAAGTAATAATTGTCCTTCTTACTGCAAGAACTTGATCTCCAACTTGAAAATACCTCAAGCAGACTCTTTCGTCGAATAAATAAGATAGACGGGCTTGATAACATTTGAGATTTTGCTGAGCCTCCAACCTCTTCTCATTAAGAGCTACTAACTCCGCCATACTCGGCTTAGTATTCTCTTCGTCATTGAGCCCTTCTTAAATAACCTATCTTAAAGAAGGTATTTGACGCTCAAGTGGCAGGACTGCTTCAATTTCTATAGCAAGTATTTATAGATTTGCTTACGTCGGTATGCGATAAGTAGTTCTATATTCCCATTAAGCTTTTTACATTTGCTCTTGCCAGTCTTGTTTGGATTTGGAGATGACTTTCTTTAACAAACTGCATAAAATCTTATTGAATGCTTTAGCTAGTCCATTGGCAGAAACATGGTATATAGAAAACTTATGCTTCTTGAAACCAAAGAGATCACAAATCTTGTTCATCAACTTGTTATCAAATGGCTTGCCATTATAGATTATTATGTACTGAGGAATTCCAAAGTGGTAGATGATATTCACTCAGATGATATTTGCAACATTTTCTTCCTTTACTTCCTTGAGAGCAACAACTTTGGCCAATTTTGAGAAGTAATCTATCCTGGTCAAGATATACAAATGTCCACCAGAAGATTTCGACAGCGGTTCAACAATATCCAATACTTAAGCATTGACTGACTAAGATGCTATAGTTGGGTGTAATACTTCAGGAGGTTGGTGTATGAAATTCATATGGAGTTGGCAAGCTTTACATCTTCTAGCATAGTCCAAGCAATCTTTCACCATCATTGGCCAATAATACCCTATTCTTTTAATGTGAAAATAGAGCTTTGGTCCAGACTAATGAGATCTACAAACTCCCGAGTGCACTTCTTGCAAAGCTTGAACTGTTTTTTCCTATCCCAAACATCATAAGAGAACTCCAAAAATTATCTTCTGTATTGTGTGCCTTTGTAATATATAAAGCGAGGCGTACGACGACGAATGTCAATCCTTCTTGTTGGATCCTCTAGAAGTATCCCATTGCACAAGTAGTCAATGATCGGTTATTACCAATCTTTCTTTACAGCTTCAGACACGGGGATAAGGTGATCAAACTTATTTTTTATATCTTCATCCTCACTCATTGACGATACTACCCATTCTTGGAAGATAGAAACTCATCTTTGATTTGGAAGAGTTAGAGTTGAGGCTAAAGTGCCTAGGGCAATATCTTGCTTATTTTCTTTCCTTGGCATATGCTGTAGGGTTACTTATCCAAGACATCCCATTAACTTCTGAGTATAAATAGGATATGGTCGTAGCTCAGGCTTTCTAACTTCATAGCTTTCAATAGTAGCTTAATTACCAATTGAGAGTCACTAAAGACTTGTAATTATAGTTGTTTCATGTCAATTGTCATCTCAAGTCCGAGTATTAATGCTTGATATCCAGCAACATTATTAGAGTAACGTTTGTCAGGGTAAAATAGTATGGGATAATCTCTCCTTGTGGAAAGACAAATGCCATACCAGCACTAGCTCCACCTCGATGTACGACACCATCAAAGTACATATTCACGGGGGTCTGGCTTCAATAACTATTGTATCTTTATTCGGAAGTTCATTGGTCAGTTCCCAATCATCAGGTATCGGGTCGTCTACCAATGCTTGTCCTTTTACAGGCTTTTGGGAAACGTACACGTTCTCAAACTATTGGAACTAAAGGTACCATCTGGAAAGTCATTCAGAAAGGACTAGTTTCGACATTACAAACTTGATGGGATTTACCCTAGACACAATACGAATAACATGAGCTTGAAAGTAGTGCTTCATCTTCTGTATTGAGAAGGCCAATGCCAACCACAACTTTTCAATTGGAAAATAATTCAGCTCATTCGGTGTCATCATTCTGCTCATATAGTAAAAAGAGTTTCCTTTGCCAATTTGCCTTTACCATTTTCTTGTGCTAGTAGTACTCCAACTGACCTTTCAAGTGCCGCGATATAAAGTATCAATAGTTTTCCCATTATAGGTGCTTCAAGAACTAGAGGTTTCATCAAGTATGATTTGAACTTTTGAAGGCCTTACTACAAGCTTGGTCCCATTTGAAAGGAGAATCTTTCTTCATGAGATGGATAAATAGCCTAACCCGACCCGGTGTCTTGTTGTAATGGGTGTCCCAAGTACGATCGAGACCAAAGACCATCCCTGTTACCAAACCCAACCTCCAGTCGCCTGCCCTGAGTTGGCTAAATTTCAAACATATAACAAGATAGTGTAACTCGATAAGGACTGACTTTGGGATAGGTCTATTCCTAGACCAACCCTACAAAGTAATCCCGTCCACCAAACCGTACCAACCAAACCACCAAGACAAACCTATATTGAACCAAGGGCCATAACCAAAATGAGTTCCAATACATAATATTATTAATCCCAAAATAAAAGGGGATGGAACAACTAACAATATCTTTATTCAATATCAGCCCCAATACCAATACCAATACCAATGCTAAGACTAACACCAATACCAACCTGACTATTCCAACCCTTAGCAGTACCATAAAGTCTCTAACCAAAAGAATACCAAAATTCAGTTGGGACATGCCCCCAACCATAGCCAAAATCAATATCCATAAACAAGTTAAAGTATAAAATAACATCCATGAAATAGAGCATTTCGGAATGATGAAAGCCCACCACTTCAATCAAAATGTTGTCCCCAAATATCTGGATGCTAAGCAGGAGGGGTGGAACAGCCGGTTCTTGCATCGCGTGGGGATAGAGCGCCCGAAGATGGATTAGCAAGTAAATGCTAGCGTAAGATCAAGATAAGGATAAAATAATGATATTTATAAAATAAAGTAAATATCATCCATATGCACACAACCATTCATATATATATATATATAAAATATATATAACCATGCCGGGAAAGGGAACGAGATTTAGCATGCCATTAAAAACTTTACTCGAGTTGTGTAACTTTGCTATCCTAAGCTACCCATGGGCTATATGGGTTCAGCTCCCCTTGCTGAAAGGGTCCCAGTGCTTGAAACTGCACGACCAAGGAAGAAAACCTGGGGTGACTAGTACATCCCCCAAAATATACAGTGTGACATCATGAAAACGGTCTCCAGGACCAAACCTCACACCAACAAATATGAGTTTCCAGTTTATATTCCCCTATAACACCCACCTTACATGGTTTTGCTACACATCCATCCTTTAAGACTAATTAAAACCATTTTTCAACCAAACCATTATTCCTTTATTATTAACCAAGGTTATTAGTAGTGGTATCGTCATACCTATAATAACTTGGAAGTATTGTCCTTAGCCAATCCTTAGGGGATGTCCGTGTACCCCACATGATTTCCAATTAACCACAACCATGGACACCAAGGCCTTTCTAATCCATTTAAAAGAATTTAAACCATTCATATCATTTAGGGTTCCATTACCAAGTTTAAACCATGCATAAGTTCCATTGAAAAACCAATATAATAGTGAAAGCATTGTTAAAGACATTTTATCAAACACATTGGGGGCATAGTATTTTCAAACCAAAGTCCATTACCAAAGAACCATTCCCTTGTAATAAATAATACAAAACCACCATTAATGCATATAAAAGCATAATTATAACATGGGAAAACCATAACCAAGCATTTATAACTAAAACCCCCAAATCATATTTGAAAACCCAAAATCATACAACATTAAAATCATAAAAACATTGTATAAAACCATGCCTTTAGTTGGAACTAACAAAGAGGGAAGAGAACATGCCTTAAACCAACATGATGATGGAGAGAAATAACAAAGACAAGCTCCAATTTACTCCTTAAGATGAAACTTTAGGTTCCTTTTCCCAAGAACTCTAGAGAGGATTTAAGAGTGTTTTCCAAGCATTTAAGAATAGAATAACAGGGAGAATAACCTTCTAAGTGCAATATAAGTCGTGGGAACATATTAGGATAAAGGGGAAAATGTACCAATTGCCCTCACTTAGACTGCATCAAATTCCCGTCATAGGGTACGGCTGACCCTAATCAAGGTACCTACCTCTCGTTCCCTATGCTTCCCCTTGGACCCAATACTGTTCAAGGTATGACACACCTAAACCCAAGTCGTATTCAAGTGTACGATTGGTACCCATAAACCAAACCCTTGTCAGAATAAATCCATGAGGTTTTAACACTGACTACCATACAAGTCCTGGGTACGACTTATACCCTGGATTACGGCTCATGGTGAGCCACTCTTACTCAAATTCAACTTAAGTTACCAGGTCTAAGGTTAAGTGAAAGAACCAAACGACCCATATCTACCAATACAACTCGTACCACCAAGTCATACCTATTCCAGGAATCAAAATCCATTCCATCAACCAACATTGGTTAGCGTATGACTGGACCATACTACCCATACCCAAGTGTACGACTCATTCCCCTTAGTCATATCTTTCCCAGAAATCAAAAATCAATTAAATTTTCTAAGGCCCAGAAACTAGGGTGTTTCAGTCTCCCCCACTAGGAACATTCATCCTCGAACGATGGATAAGGTAGGGGTACTCTTACGCACGAGCCATTTGCATTATCAAATATATTTCTAATATTTAACAAAGTTTGTAAACAAAGAGGCAAAAATATTAATCTTTTCTTTAATAAACTTAAAAAATAAAGATGTGTTGAAGACACATACCTTCTACAAGAATCCCAAGAGCAAAAAATAGATGCGAATACTTGGACATCATGTCTTTCTCTGCTTTCTATGTACCTTCTTCTACCTTATGGTTCGGCCATAAAATCTTAATCGAAGCCACATCCTTGATTCGCAACCGATGAACCTTCCTATCCAAGATCTCAACTGGGACCTCTTCATAAGACAGAGAGTCTAAGATACCCAACCCTCCAAAGAAACAATCAAAGAAGGATCACCAAGACACTTCCTCAACATAGAGACATGAAATACTGGATAAATGGAGTTCAAACTAGTAGACAACTCCTATTCATAAGCAATATTTCCAACCCTCTGTAAAACCATATAAGGACCAATATATCAGGGACTAAGCTTCTTTTTTTTTGCAAAACCGCATTACTCCCTTCATGGTAGATACCTTAAGGAACACCTTATCTCATACCTTAAACTCTAAGTCTCTACGCCTTACATCTGCATAGGACTTTTGGTGACTTTGGGCAGCCTTAAGCCTATCCCGAATCACCTTTAACTTTTCCATAGCTTGATACATCAAATCCTGACTAAAAATATCCGCCTCACTAAGCTCGAACCAACCAATAGGAGATCTATACCTCTTACTATACAATGCCTCAAAAGGGGCCATACCAATACTAGAATGATAGCTATTGTTGTAAGCAAACTATACCAAAGGGAGATGCTCAACCCAACTACCACCCTAATCAATCACACATGCCCGAAGCATATCCTTCAATGTCTAAATAGTTCTTTCTGCTTGCCCCTCCGTCTGAGGATGAAAAGTAGTACTCAGACTCATCTTAGTACTCAATCCCTTCAAAAAGACTGCCAAAAATTGTATGAAAACTACGTAGCACGATCAGAGATAATCAAAATAGGTACCCTATATAGCTTCACAATCTCCTGAAGATATAACTTTGTATAGTCCTTCATAAAAAATGTAGTCCTCACTGGCAAAAAGTGAGCAGAATTTGTCATTTTATCCATAATAACCTAAATTGTATCATATTGATTTCGAGATCGAGGAAGACCAGTAACGAAATCCATATTGATTACCTCCCATTTCCACTTGGGCAAAACAATCTCTTGATATAACCCATTAAGTCTCAGTGCTCAACTTTAACTTGTTGACATACCAAGCACTTGGCCACAAAATTAACCATATCTCTTTTCATACCATTCCACCAAAACATTTCCTTGAGATCATGATACATTTTTGTCTAGTCAGGATGTACAACATAGCGTGATTCATGCACCACAGTCAATATACTTAGCCTCAAACCATCGACATTAGGAACACACAACCTCCCTTGGTACCATAAAGTACCATCACCACTGATCTTAAAGACCATTACCTTTTGTATACCCACATTACTCTTGATTTTCATCAAGATAGGATCTAGCACTTGCTTCTTCTTAATCTCTGCACCCAGAGATGACCAAACCACTTCCTATACCATCACCCTACTATCTTCGAAGTCTAAAAGACAAACTCCAAGATTAGCCAAGTGGTGAATATCTTTCACTAATTCTCGCTTTTTTCCTCTACTTGAGACAAACTCCCCATGGATAACCTGCTAAGAGTATCAACAACCACGTTAGCCTTATCCAATGATAGTGAAGACTCATGTCATAGTCTTTGAGAAGCTCCAACTATCTCCTTTTCTAGAGATTTAGCTCTTTTTGAATGAATACATACTGTAGAATCTTATGATCAAAAAAGATGTCTACGTGCACTCCATACAGATAATGCCATCGGATTTTCAAAGCAAAAACCATTGCCAACAGTTCCAAATCATGCGTGGGATAATTCCTCTCATGTACCTTCAACTTCTTAGAAGCCCAAACAATCACCTTCCCATGCTGCATCAAAACACAACCAAGTCCCACCCTAGATGCATCACAATAAACCATAAGCCTTTCACTGGCCTTAGGCAATGTCAAGACCAGAGCCGAAGTTAGCTTATCTTTCAGCTTCTTGAAACTCCCCTCACAAGCATCCAACCAAGAAAACTTTACCTTTTTCTGAGTCAACTTAGTCAAAGGAGCAACTATTATTGAAAATCTCTCCACAAACCGCTAATAATAACCAGCTAAACCTAAGAAGCTCTGAATGTCACGTGGGTCTAGGCCATCTTTTAACCACAACAACCTTTTGAAGATCCACCATGATCCCCCCTAGAAAAAATATAAACAAGAAAAGTCATAATGTTCAACCAAAACTCACACTTGGAGAACTTGGGATACAACTCTTGTTCCTTCAAAGTCTGCAATACCACACAGAGATGATTAGCATAATCCACCTAACTTTTGGAATAAACTAGAATGTCATCACTAAATACAATGACGAAGAGATCTAAGAAATGCCTGAAAACCCTGTCCATCAAATCTATAAATGCCGTCGGAGAATTAGTCAAACCAAATGACATCACCAAGAATTCAAAGTGCCCATACTAGTACGAAAAACCATCTTAAGGATATCCTTCTCCCTAATCTTAAGATGATGATACCCAGACCGAAGATCTATCATAGAAAAGAACTTGGCACCTTGCAACTGGTCAAATAAGTCATTTATCCTTAGAAGAGAATAATTTTTTTTGATCATTACCTTATTAAACTACTGATAGTCAATGCACATTTGAAGAGAACCATCCTTCTTGTGCACGAACAATACCAGTGCACCCTATGGGGATACACTAGGATGAGTAAACCCCTTATCCAGAAGATTCTTAAGTTTCTCCTTGGGTTCCCTCAACTCAACCGAAGCCATTCTATGAGGAGGAATAAATATTGGAGGAGTGGTCAAAACCAAATCAATACCAAACTCTATTTCCCTATCCGGAGGAACACTAGGAAGATAATCTAAAAAGACCTCAAGAAACTCATTTACCATCGGAACTAACTGTAAAGAAGGACCATTTGAGTTAGAATCTTTAACTCGGACCAAGTGATAAAGACATCCTTTAGTGATTAATCTTTGAGCACTAAGATAAGAAATAAACCTCCCCCTAGGATCTAGGGAACCACCCTCCTACTCTATAACCGATTTACCTAATAACCCAAAGACAACCTTACAGGTTCGAAAATCCAAGGATACGTAACAAGAGTGTAACCAATCCATCCCCAAAATAATATCAAAATCCATTATATCAAGTTAAAACAAATACACCAAAGTCATCCTACTACAAATCGATACCACACAACCCCTATAGACTCTCTTAGCAATAATTGAGTAACCTATCGGGGTAGGAAGAAAAAAAGATCTGACATAACCTTAGGATCAAAACCAATACATACAACTACAAATAGGGTCACATAATAAAGAGTAGACCCCAGATAAAATAGATAATACACGTCACAAGAAAAAAGTTGTAATGTACCAATAATGACATCAGGTGATACCTCAGATTCCTGCTGAGATGCAAGATCATACAAACTATTTTAGCCAGTTCCGGTACCAGAAATAGGAGCAAACACTAAAGCCGCACCACTAAGCATAGGACCAAAAGATGAAGCAACCGAAGCTTTGATCGCTATCGAAGATCCCTTACCAATTATATAATCCTTGAGCATATCGCCTGACTGGCCATATTTAAAACACTTGTACCTTTCTTCATCATAATAACCCCGATAAATATGACCACAAAACTGGCAAGGAGGGCATGAAGAATTCGATTGACCCTCACTCATCTGAGATTGGGCACCCTATTCTTGAAAGTGCTAGAAGTAGAGAAGGAACCAAAACTCTCCCAGTTCTTCTTCAGCCATTTACCCCCTTCTCAATCACCTCCTTGGTCTGAAAACCTACTCCTCTTACCTTGCCTATCTCCGAACTTTGCCTATTTTCTCTTCTCATCCTCCACCTGTGGCATGTGGACAACTAACCTCAAAATGTCCATATCCTTGATTAGCAAAGAAATTTTGCTTTTGAAGATCAAATCTAGAGATAGCCCATTACCAAACTTTCTCATCCTCTCTCTCATGTGAGTCACCAAATTAGGAGAATACCTTGACAATTGATGAAATTTCAAGGCATATTCCTCGACATGTATTCTCCCTTGCTTAAGATTCACAAACTCTTCGATCTTCACTTTCTTTAGCTCTTGAGGAAAGAAATAATCCAGAAAGCACTAGAAAAGGCATCCCATAAGGACCATTCCTCCACATCATCTATTCCTATCCCACTCTTTGTACCATTGGTATGCAACATCATTGACCTTATAAGCTTCAAAGTTTATGCCTTCTATATTAGTAGCCAGCATCACCCTGAATATCTTTTTCATTTCAAATAATAAATCCCGAGGATCCTTTTCCACCTTTACACCAATAAAAGTAGAAGGATTTAGTTTCATTAACTGACTAACCCTTGTAGCCTTAGTAGATAACCCGACAGATGGATCCCGCTCATCCTAAGCAACAACAACATAAACAAATAATATGCATAGAGTGGTGAAATTCCACATTAGTTACCTTACCCTGAGGAGGACTAGTAGACCCTATAGGAACTCCAGAACTATCAGTGATAGGACCCTGAGATTAAAGATGAACCCCAAACGTAGGACGTACCCATCAATATTATCCCTAGATGGGTTTGAAGAGTTTCATTGTGTTCCAGATTGTCGAGGCATGATCTGAAAAGTGAATAACCATGGATTAGAGAAGAGTTCCAGAACTTAGACTCCAAGCTTGAAAATAGAATACCAAGAAAGTAAAACATTCCTAAATGCCTTGTAGCCTCTTTCTTATAAGTGTGGCATGCTACACACTCTTAAAAGAAACTCTACCTGACACAACTTTATGGAATCGTAATTGACCATAAACCTGGCTCTGATAC